>NC_064626.1:694417293-694720323 GCF_023864275.1 Schistocerca cancellata
TAGATGCGCTTCAAAAACCATTCTTGAAGATAAAACCTTTGAAAGTTAGCACATTGGTGATGTAAAAAATAATCAGCACTCCGAATTTAAGTTACACTTCCTTTTTATTGCTTTTGTTGCAATATCGCGTAACACACAAAACATCATTTCACAATACAAAACATACTTGAAAACATCTTCCTCACTGTTAAAGTCCACATTTTACAAGCTGACTGCAGTATGCGTCTTTTCAAGATGACGTCCAAGACTTGACTTTTTAGTCGCTAACTCTCTAACAACTGCTTACGTGCCCAAAAATCAGAGTTACAAGTACGACAAAGATCATAGTGACAAAAGAAAGAATACACATAAGAATAATATCACTGCAACATAAACATATTGATGTATTGAAGTACCTCTACATTAATGAAATCGCCGGCCGCGGTGGCCGTGCGGTTCTGGCGCTGCAGTCCGGAACCGCGGGACTGCTACGGTCGCAGGTTCGAATCCTGCCTCGGGCCTGGGTGTGTGTGATGTCCTTAGGTTAGTTAGGTTTAAGTAGTTCTAAGTTCTAGGGGACTTATGACCTAAGATGTTGAGTTCCATAGTGCTCAGAGCCATTTGAACCATTTGAACCATTAATGAAATCAAATCTGAATGTTGTGTCAGAAATATGTTAACTACTTTACAGAAACACAGTAGAATATTACTGGTATCGAGAGGTTGGGTTTAGGTGCCGTAATGGTTACGTAATTCACGGTGCAGCTTTGAACTGGTTCTTCAGAGGAGAGCTGATGTGGCAATACTCCTTGGATTGCCGTTTTCTTCCGGTTCGAAATGATAAAACCATGTTACATTGCCTGTGGCGATGTACTATAAAAATTGTCACGATCAGACTCACAATGCGCAAGGAACTCTGCACAGATGGTTCTTCGTTGCTATTTGTGGTCTTCTGTTAAGCGGCGAGGAATTAAGTGGACTCGCACCTTTGAGTAACCCAACTGGTGGACGAGACTGTCAGAAATGCCATCAGAAACGTCCAGTTGTGCACCGAGGTGTTTGACTGCGATCCGTCGATCACCTGGGATGAGAGTGTCCGCACCTTCCAACACTGCAGGAGTCACAGCTGTGTGCGGACGGCTGGTACCGGACAGGTACGATAACAGAGGCCTCGTCCAACGACTCAGCATCCTTTTGTTCAGTGCCGGGTCTCCGTAGAGACATTCTGCAAGCGCCTGTGATTATCTGCGATGCTGTGGTTTTGCGCCAAAAGAAACTCAATGACAACTCTCTGCTCAGAATGCGCCTCCGTTACACTCGCATTTCGAAAGCTACATATACCGCAGCCACCTGTCCGAACTTCATGAAACTGTAGGGACTGAAGCGGGAATATTCCTTGATGTCCCACGACAAATTCCCGATTTTTTAAACCTAAATTGGCCGAGAAAAAAAGTTCGTTGTATTACTTATTGAACGCCCTTCGTACTCGAACGTAATAATCTATGGGACTAATTTTTTCTAAGTAGCTCCGGACAGCTTTTGTAAATGATCCATTGATTTAAAACATCACAAGTTCACTTCTTTTTTTTTTTTTTTTACTGCTATCCTGCTATAGTTTCGATACTGACGTCGCGGTCTGGAAGACTTCAAATTTTTGACGGTGTACACCATGTGTCTACGATACATATTTTAGAATTGTAGATATGTGGTACATACCAAAAAAATTAAAGTCTACAAGACGATGTAGAAATGAGACGCAGCTTTCGGTGATTTTACATCAAAATGTAACACATATAGCGATGTTATCAAAAAGTTAAAATAAACTTTCCAAAATGAATATGATCGAGGAATGATGATGAACGGGACAAGGTGATTAATCAATTAGTTATAGTTCATATTTCTACGTAGCTTCGACATACGGATACTAATAACTCTTCACAAGGTGAGGCACCCAAAGCTCCCACAGTGTAGCCGCTGCCGCCAGTTAAATGTGTGTTGGATTGCTGTCGTGTACATTACCTCGGCCCCTTGTTTAGCTAGTTTTGGCGACTGACGCCTCACAGTACGGCCTCAACCTGGTCAAGCGCGCCGATATGCTAGTGGCTCTGTTGCTTTTGCCTCTAAATCCCTCACTCCGGCGTAGCAGCGTTACTCTCAAGTGGAAAAAAGAGGCTCTGGCCATAGTCTGTGCTCTCCGGAAATTTCATGGTTTTTTTTTTTTCTATATGGCCCTAAGTTTCACCTTACTGAGCATAACCCTTTGATTTCCATGTATAACCCTCACATTTTCTTGCCTTACAAAGCAACACACCGCCTACAATGCTCAGCGCTGTTCTTGTCTCGCTACAATTAGGAAATCCGTTTTCGACCTACGTCAAAACATGACAATGCAGACACCTGGTCCCCTTTTCCTGTAGCTCCCGATTCCGACTTGGATCATGAAGAATTGCGTTGCTTCCATCTTGTTACTGAAACACAAGCTGCGGTCAAGTGTTTCCCAATTACAAGGTCACACATAGCAGCTGCAATTGCCGTCGATCCGGTTCTCCCTCTGGTGGTTCGGTTTGTTCGACAAAGCTGGTCAGATAAACCTCTGGGTTGGGCTTCATATCCCCTCGGCAACTATTTTTCCTTATGATACCGCCTCTCTGTTTTTGACAGTGTTTCCCTGTGGCCACAGAAGACCTCTCTCCCAGAATAATCATTCTCGCTGCATTACGGAACGAGGTTCTATGCCTTCTTCTCCAGGGCCATTGGAGAGTTTCGCGCACTAAAATGTTAGCTGGGAGACATGTTTTTTTTTTTTTTTTTTTGCCGGGGATTGAGAGCGAAATCGTCCGTTTTGTCGCGGCTTGTGAGCAGTGTGCTTGACAACAAGCACCTCCCCTGGCTTCTCTGTCCCCCTGGCCCACTCCATGTCAGCCACGGAAATACATTCATGCAGACTTCGCAAGTCCCTTCTTCAATTCCTGTTGGCTCTTGGTTATGGATACATTTTCCCAGCTTCCTTACAGTCTCTGCTGTGGGTCAAAATTGGCTAAGGTCACAATCTGTACCCTTTTGAGGGTTTTTTCTATTAAGGGGTTGCTTGTACCTTAGTTTCCGATAATGGGCCCAGTTCGTTTCTCACGCCTTTCAGTTCTGCTAATCCTGTCACGCCATTAATCATGTTACAGCTTTATCACTCAACCTTCAATCAAATAGCGAGGCGGATGCCAAATGAAATAGTTTATTGAAGATTCTTCGCCGGACAGTGCCCTTCTCCATTTTCTGAGCACCTATCAATTCACGCTTACGCAGGAGCAGAGCGCAGCTGAGTTGCTTCATGGCCGGCAGCCACAGACGTCCCTCCATCTTCTGCAGCCTGCGCCGACCTGCCGCGGTTGGGTTCATCCGGCCGCTTCACGCCGGTGCCGCCGGTGTGGGCGCGAGGGTTTTGTTGGTGGGCCTAGTGGAGACCGGTCACTGTTTTCCGCCGCCAGGGACGCCATCTTTGTTACATCCGTATGGTCGACGGGCTCGTGGAGCGCCAGTCTGATCAGTTGCGCCCCCGCTCGCGATTGTCCTCGGAAGATGCCTTCCGCAGTCGAAGGCGAAACGTCAGGGGAGAGTCTTATGTATGGACCACGGCATCTCAGCCCGGAAGTGTTAAGTGATGACAACACCTGCCGTGGAAGCCTTCATTCTATGATAGTCAAGTATGTTTCAGCAGGACACTATGAGAAATCGGTGTCGCCACTGCAGCGACGTAGTGCAGTGGGTTCCCAGGCGTCTATGCCGAAAATGAGCGTGGATAAGAATAAACAGATAACCTGGTCCTAGAATTTTTAAGGCAGTCAGAAGATAGAAAACAGGAGAATCACACGCACATATGTACCGAACAAAAATAGTTAATTAAAGATTCAAAGGAAATACAGGACCATTTTAAGAAAGTAGAGGATTGGTGTGCTAAGAAAGCAAGAGACTACTAGGATGATACAAAATGTTTGGAGCGAGAGGAGTGTAGGGATAGATTTTACTCCACAATGAAGGAGTCTGTAAGTCTTGTGGGAACCCCTCTTTGTCAGCCAGGTGTTGTGTGTTCACCATCAGCGAGTGGTCAACAATCGTATCGAGTGCGTCCAAGTGTACGACTCTCATATTAGAAAATAAGGTAGTGCATATGACACAGACGTAGCTCGTGTCATGGGGCCACGCATCACGTACGAGTATCTGATGGACAAGAAAGACCAAGTACAATTATTGACAGAGACTTTGACCACAAGCTCTTCATCTTGGTACAAAATTTTCAAAATTACAAAGAGGGTGGTAATAATTTGCATTCAAAAGCTTCGATAGCTCAGTTTGTTAAAGCAAAGCCCTTCCCGCCCCCCCCCCCCCTCCCTTTGGATCTGATGACATAAATTAGAATTTGTCTGCAGTCAAAAAGTTGCAGAATGAATGCAGTGTGTACCAAGAGTTTAGAAATGCTTTCTCCATCAGCTACTTGTCACAAGAGGCACAAGAAAGAATTAAACAAGGAATCATGATGTGCAGAGGCATAGAATCGTCAGGATCCAAAAACCAGTACAGCTTTTTGATTCATTAGTAAAGAAGAATCAATTTTTGGATGCTCCATGTACCACAAGCGAAATCATACGGTTCTGCTACATGAAGCTGTCCTTTAGCTATCAACAAATACAAGAAGGAAGGATCAAACACAACGTAGAAGCATTTAGGAGCATTCTCCAAGAATAAGAATTTGCATATGAAGCGAATAATATGCGAAAAACAGTCGAACAGGAACAATGATAGACGGAACAACAACAGATATGGATCGTAAGGACAGCATGGTTATGGCCGTCCACAAGCATACGAACACCCCAGAAAGGAGAAACAACTGAATCAATATAAATGGCAGGAATAACAATAATTGGCTCTTTGAAAGAAACTGATGTGAACCAGATAGGACAGAACAGCAAGTAGACAATTTCAAGATTTGGCCGCCAAATTCGTCAAACAAACAACGCAATGGTAACTTGCACCACAACAGACTACAGATAGATGCGGATAGCTCCTAATATACCCGCGCCAAATAAATGTTAGTATATGGATAGTCAAGTCAAGCAGTTGCCGAGAAAAATAGCAGCTGCAAATGGTGGGTGAAATGTGGGCATATCCAATCGTCGTACTTGGTGGGAAAAAAGGCATCAAACACACTTTCATCCGTCTATATTTCAAGTTTTGCTTTACTTATGCGAACAGTTTCGGCTTTCCACTACCGTATCTTCAGGCCCCTGACCGACGTGTAGGAAGAATCGAACCTCATGTGCAATGAAAATAGGGGCAGGCATTCAGTAATATACGCACAGACAAAGTTGACACTCGGCGCGGTGGATGATGAGAACGACTGTAGATGGGAAATGCTTTTACAGTCGGTCGCATCGGCCACCGCGCCGAGCGTCAACTTTTTTTTGCAAATGTAATAAGTGGTGTCCGTAGACTAACTGCTTAACAAAGTAATCCGTTCGTTCATCAGCTGCAGACTGCCTGCACATGAGGTTCGATTCTGCCTAAACATCGGTCACGGGGGCCGAAGATGACGTAGTGAAACGCATAAGCAGCATAAAATCTGAAGTACAGATGGCTTACGGTTTTTTTTATTTGACCTTTCATAATAAATAGCCGAAGTCCATCAGCCTCTCTGTTTGAAGATGGATTTACAGGAAGAAAACAAGAAGTCCAAATGCGATCTCAAAATGTCCATTTGCAGAGGGAGACGATAGATTGTCAATGTGATGGAAGTTGCGATCTTTCAAAGCCGATGTCAGTGATACCATCCGGGAATACCAGACCAATCCTGAAGTAGATCCCAGCATACGTATGGAATTCGATGGAGCCTCTTGTAATATTTTACTGTCTATTGTTGATCTTGTCGTATGTTACTGTGGGTGTCCCCCCCCCCCCCCCCCCCCACACACACACACTAACCAACTGCTTCGATTTGCGGCAATCGTGTCACCGAAAAGCTGTTGCACCGGCATAGGTATGGAATCCGATGGAGCGTCTTGTAATATTTTACTGTCTATTGTTGATCTTGTGGTATGTTACTGTGGGTCCCCCCCACTAACTAACTGCTTGGATTTGCTGCAATCGTGACACCGAAAAGCTGTTGCACCGGCTGTTTTGTTACGTGCACCACCACGGTGCCGTATCACAGCTGTTGCCGACACTGGACTCGCGGTGGCAGGATTTGGCACGCGCAGCACCGCCGGCCGAGATCCGCGCGCCGATCGGGCCACAATAGCGGGCGCCTGCAATTACATTTGCCGTGAGATACCGGCCGGCGGCAGGCCTCGCGATTATGCGGATGCTGGCCGCGGCGCGGCGCGGCGGGGTGCCCCCCCCCCTCCCTCCAGCGGCGCGGGCGAGGGGGGCAGGGGGAGGGGGGCGGCCGCGTGGCCGAGCGGCGCTCCGCACACGACCGGCGCACGGCAGCCGGCAGGGCGAGCGGCGGCCGCAGTCAGTTGCGCGCCGGACGAGCACGCGTGCGCACGCCTCGCGCCACCCCTCCACCTCGCCGGAAGACCGCGCCGGCCGCGTGCCGCCCTAATTGAAGCACAAGACGACGCCGCCCAAGACAAGTGCCTTCGTCAGCCGCCACGGGATGCGCCATTGTCCGGCCACCCCCGCCCGCCGCCGATCGTTCATTAAACGGCCCAAACATTACTCAGGCTTTCCGACTGCTGCCGCCGTGTTTGGCATAATGAAGATGCACCGTGGGAAATCTAGTTAATGCCGTGCAGACAGCAGCACCAAAGTTATTCGATAGATTAATGATATTCTACACTGCGTGTCTCCGAAGAAGATTCTCTCCCTTGACGATGACGGCTTCGACATCTCTTTTATCCTCATTTTAACATCGCCTCAGACTACCTCCGAAGAATTTATTCAGTTTTCGTAGGTCGCTGTTGCTTCATACAGAGCTCAATCGAACATTGACAGTTCTCGATCAAGACTTCACCTGAGTTGGACAATTGTGTAAGAACGCTGGTGTGTGTGAGCCAAGCTGAACCTTTAGGTGGACTCCTGAGTGCTGCGTACCCTAGACCCTAGGGGATTTATATGTGACACGCGATCTGGTGCGGGAGTCTCGGACGTGACAAGTGCCGCGGTGGTGAGACAGGGACACGGGCTGGAGAACGCGAGCGTGTGGCGCGTGGTGGTGCCGCGCGGGCCGGAGCCCGCCGGTGCCGGCGTGGGCGTAGGCGTGGGCGTGGGCGCGCTGGAGCCGCCGGTGCCCTGGGGCTACGGCGGGTGGGCCGCCGCCTCCGCCGGCGTCCACCCGCCCCCGGGGCCCGCCCCCGGCCACCCGCTCGGCCCCTGCCGGCCTCACGTGCAGCCGCCGCCGCCTCCCTCCTCCCTGAAGAGGGCGCTCAGCGAGAGCGACGACTGTGACGACGTCTTCTCGGAGGAGTCCTCCAAGGACCGGTGAGTGGAGCCGTGCCTTATGGAAGCGCGTCGTTTGCAATAAGCCAATAATACTGTGTGTTAGCCTCCTCTGATGGAAAATTTTCATGTTGTTAAGGAAAATTATACCAAGTGCACCATTTTTCAGTAGCATCTAGTAAATGAGTAAGTCAGTACAATTTACACATGTTAATCTAATGCTGTAATTGATAATACCGGGTGATCAAAAAGTCAGTATAAATTTGAAAACTGAATAAATCACGGAATAATGTAGATATAGAGGTACAAATTGACACACATGCTTGGAATGACATGGGGTTTTATTAGAACAAAAAAAAATACAAAAGTTTACAAAATTTCCGACAGATGAGGCTTCATCTGATCAGAATAGCAATAATTAGCATAACAAAGTAAGACAAAGCAAAGATGATGTTCTTTACAGGAAATGCTCAATATGTCCACCATCATTCCTCAACAATAGCTGTAGTCGAGGAATAATGTTGTGAACAGCACTGCCGGCCGGTGTGGCATTGCGGTTCTAGGCGCTTCAGTCTGGAACCGCGTGACCGCTACGGTCGCAGGTTCGAATCCTGCCTCGGGCATGGATGTGTGTGATGTCCCTAGGTTCGTTAGGTTTAAGTAGTTCTAAGTTATAGGGGACTGATGACCACAGATGTTAAGTATCATAGTGCTCAGAGCCATTTGAACCATTTGAACAGCACTGTAAAGCATGTACGCAGTTATGGTGAGGCATTGGCGTCGGATGTTGTCTTTCAGCATCCCTAGAGATGTCGGTCGATCACGATACACTTGCGACTTCAGGTAACCCCAAAGCCAATAATCGCACGGACTGAGATCTGGGGACCTGGGAGGCCAAGCATGACGAAAGTGGCGGCTGAGCACACGATCATCACCAAACGACGCGCGCAAGAGATCTTTCACGCGTCTAGCAATATGGGGTGGAGCGCCATCCTAATAAAACCCCATATCATTCCAAGCATGTGTGTCAATTTTTACCTCTCTATCTACATTATTCCGTGGTTTATTAAGTTTCAAATTTATACTGACTTTTGGATCACCCGGTATTTAAAGCCAAGATCGCTTCATGTGAAATAGTTTACTTCACGATCAGATTCGGCAGTAACTAGCTGTCATCCTCACATTCTATGTCCCAGAAATACACTATAGTCTCGTCTACATACTGAGAACATGCTCCAATTATTATAGTTAAGGAACGCCGGAACAAAACCCGATATATCCACTTTCGTTGTATTCACGTGTTTGAGCTGTAGGGGGGAAATACGGGAGTAATACATGCTGCCACAAAATAATTTTCAGCACATCGCAAGTGTTTTATGGTGTGTTACTTCTTTTCATAGCATGTGGAGCCATTTAGAGATCACTATTTGTTACTTTCTGTATTAACAGCAAATGCGGATTTATCGGTTTTTGTTCCGGCGCTCCTCAATTACTATCTTATCAGTGTAGAGCTGCATTATTATGACTGAAACACGCTTTTAATATGTTCGAAGAGACTCATGTTTAATTTTATTCCTGGAAGATCTGAGAGTCAGAGGATGACACCTAGTTACTGTCGAAACTGATCGTGGAATAAACTATGTCACATAAATCGATCCTGGCTTCGAAGAAATCAATCATTTTCCAACAATTTCCTTCCGAAACATCACGTAAAATACTATTCTCCGTAACTACCGGCACACTTTCCACAAGACGAAGTTATGCTTCCTAATTGCTTGCTAACATTTTGTGTTTACCATCCGCCTTTTCAGATAGAACATACGAGGGCTGTGTTTGAACTGCAGTACTACAGTGACACTGTTTTTCTGCTTTCTCACTTAAGTCGTCTATAGATGCTCGCACCCAGTCGGAAGACAAACTCTCGACATCAGCAATAATTACTTAACAAATACTAAAAACCACATAGTGTTAAGCGACGTTCACTAAAGCAAAGCGGAGTGTCATGTAACATCTGCCTCCATGCAATAAGACGTTTGCAAAGACTATGCCATAGCGCAATATTTCTGTCCAGGTTATCAGACATAAAGTCCTTTGCAACTAGGGTTACCAACCGCTCCGCTTTTTCCCAACATTTCGGTGCTTTTTTTTAGTATCCAGCCGGCATTTTTGTTTTTTAAAGATGTCCGGCTTCTTAATAAAAAAAGTCGCATTATATTATCTAACGAATTTCAGTGTAGCGTCTGAATTATGATCAGCACGCACTTGACTAAAATTTTCCGCGTCGTTCCCTACACCAGTGGTGTAATTGGAGAAAAGTTGATTCATAGTCGGTATATGCAATACAGCGATTCGAGATAATGTAGTTTGTTTAGCATTGTCTCGATATTTTCAGGCTTTGAAACAAAAGGTTGTTAAGTAATCATTTGAAATTGGAGTTTGCGCATGTTGTCGTTCTTAGAAGCGCTAAACTTCGGTGAAGTACTGCCGCTGTATACGATTGCGTGCTACTAATAAGAAGTATGTTATATCATTTTCTGCTCATATTGAGATTAGAGCATGTTTATTACCCCACTGTGTAAAACATGAACAATTTGTTCATTCTAAAATAAATTGCCCGGCTTTCTAAAAAGTTTTCTGCTTTTGGTGAAGCACTGCCCTTTTTTTTTGATAATTTGAAGATGGTAGCCCTATTTGCAGCAGGAAATTATTTAATTCATCACAGGCTAACATCCCATAACTGCTAGCTCCAATGAAATAAAATATTGTCCATGAACGCCTTCAATGAAAAGTTCGTACTTTTTGTACACCACATTTGTAAGTTGCTAGTATACACATAGATAAAACGTTTGCCAATAATGTTTTTACAGAGAGTGCTGCAGCATGTGACTTCTCATGTGACGTAATTTAGATATGTGATGAATTTTGAGAAGTAATAAATGCATTGTTTACACACACATGACAATTTACCCTTCACTTTGCGCTATTAATTCACACGACCACGTTCGTGAGAAGCTGTCATCTGAAATACGTTCTTATGTTCACAACATAGATGAAATCGTTATATTTTATCATTCGCTAAATTCGTAATATGATATTGCCTGTTTGTAGAAACGCCTAGTGTGGGTTTTCATGAATAAAGTAACCTGAGCGAAAGTTTCCCTACCTTATTAGTTTGTTTCTATCAAAACAAAATGTCTACTTAGTGCGAACTTGTCACTGAAAGTAGAACGGTCTCTCTCGCTAGCCTAATGCACATGTTGCCGGGAATAGGCGCCATTCGTGGTGTTGAGAAGGTCTTGTTTATACATTGTGCACATTTTTATTTTTCTGTGTACGAGTAAGTGAAAGAATAGTTTGCTATCTTCAGATTATCTGATGATATTTCTTGCAACACGAACTGAAACATCAGGCGTACGAAGTCGATCACAACCTTCCACCCCTTTAGTTATTTTGTCACCTATCATCTACAACAGTTGTGCCCCGCAGACCATTGTGTGAAAATGGCAGGGCGCACTCACTGTACCACGAGCACTGTGTACCTTCCTGTGCGTGAAGTACAGTTACTTTCCAAAAGGAATTATGGAAACTATGGGAGAAATGTGGTCGTTTGTGTACCCGGAAATAATAGGTATTTTGACTTCTTTATGAAAGCTACTACTCTAAATATTGGAAGTGTCACTTGTGACATAGCCTATGCATTTATTTTACAATAAGTCACGGGAATTAGTTAACTGTAATCCGTCCGACGAACCGTACTTCAAGAGTGATCGAAAACATCCGCATGAAGTGGGGTTTCAGCTTCACCTGATAGACTCTAGTGAATGACAGTACCAATTGCTTTCTCCTGCTAAGAAGTTCACACCTTACACACCTCGACAGGTATGTTTCAAACATTTGGTCGCTATAACAGGCTAGCGATTTCATTAGTAAATCCATAATATATTTACCTTCATTTATGGAGATAATCAGAAGAGCCGGTGTTTGTATACACAAATTTGTTATACTCTGAAACAGATAGGGTGGTGGAAAAGAGAGAGGAACATTAGGGCTTACCAACTCTCGCAGAAAGCGTTAGCATTAGAGACAGAACGCAGACTCCATGGGATAAGGAAGTGACACTACACTGTTTGAGGAGCCATCTCTGCATTCATTGTAGCACAACAAGGTGAACTACGAATAACCGAAATCAGTCTGGGATATTAACCTTGTTACTTCCTCTGGAATATTGGTTCATAAGTTATTTTCTTTGTTCAATGATCCAGTGATGTTTACGGTATCTCGTCATAATGTGCAATTTTTCGAGATAGTGTACAAAAACACTAAATTTTAACAAAAGAAACAAACAAACAAAAGAGAACAAAAAAAATGGCTGTATGGTGGATACATACAGGTACAGTTTTAATCTACAACGAAAGAACTCTCTACTTACCTGTCTTTGAGGCGAGAACCAGACGATCATAGACAATAAATATTACCTATTTGAGACGACCACACTGAATTAGAAGAATGTAGATACCACGCACAATGGATTTCTGTTTGTATCTGAAGCTTTTCTCATTTGTTGTTAGCAATTTTACGTCACTAGGTAGGTTGTCCAGTGTATTTTGTGGCTGCCATCCAGTTTTATAGCCACTCACCTCCTCGTTGACTTCATCTTATACTTCTTAATTGCCGTGCATGTCACGCTCCGAGAACACCAGGAAAGTTTAATTATTTTATTTTATAAGTTTTACTGTCATTTAATAATTGTTAATTGCCAGCCATTCACACTAAGAAATACTTAATTTAGTTTGAGTCATGCCCGATTCAACAATCAGAAAATTTGTTGATCCAGTGGCTTTATAAAAGTATTTGTCTTTCTTTATGAAATGACACTCTTCTGTGTTTCTTTTTTTAAATTTATTACAGTTCTACTGAAACTACTGTCTGTGAACTCAAACTACTGTCTCTTTACTTATTTTTATCATTTCAACACTGACCTACAGAATTTTCCCTGACAAAGGCAACTCAAACTTGACCTATTCATTTATTCCCACAATATACAAACCCAAAGCAATCTGACTGTTATCCAGTGACAACATGGCTTCCAGTAAATTACATAAAAGAATGGCCCTGAATTGTAAGTAATCCTAACAATAACCCATACTTTTTCAGAAGTCACTTACCTCTTCATAACACGAACTGCAGCAATTACAGAAATCAGCAACTACAGCCAGCTAAATAGAAAGATTCTAACTCTACCATACTTGTGTACATGACCATTTTCTGCTACTGTAACTTGAGGGTACGGCAGAAAGCGGCAACAAATAGACATCAGACAAAAGTCTGCAAAAACCAACAGTAAGAAAATCGAGGTACGTCAACATTCAGGAAAAGGTGGTGAGTCATTGTTACTATAAGCAGTGAAACAATATTCCTGTCGAAATTTCGGTGAGTGGTATTGTAAAACAAAGGAAAGAGAAGATACGAACAAAACACCTGTACTCAATATGAAAGTGGTCTGCATCGGTCGCAAATACCTTTGGCAACCATGGCAAAATATGGAAGTTTTGAAATCGATTGAAACACTGAATGCCACACATCTTTCTGGCGTCTGTAGTAAAGCGCTTCGACTGCGATGGCTGCCCGCCCAACTCTGAATCAAACTGTTAACGTCTCCTGGTTTTGCAAAAAAAAAAAAAAAAAAAAAATGGATCTCTGTCACATATCTCTCTAACAGTACCCATTCTTGTTGCCTGTTGCAGCTCGTCAGTCAAATTCTGCGGTAGAATGCAAATCAAGAACAGATTTTCCGTTTGCCGAAATCATTGTGAATGGTGGCACAAACACTGTCTCTGCTAGTCCTATAATCCCTCGATACCAATCTCCGAAACAGTCATTTGTATTGTGCCAGTGGTTGTCTAAGTTACACACGACTGTTGCTCTGCTTGGTCCAGGTGGACCAGAAATTGGTGCATCACAAGTGTTTATTTCCTGTCTCAAAAGCGTTCGAAGCAGTCGAAAATATATTTTCTCTCTGTGACTTCGCCCCGTACACTTGCACGATCATCACACGTCTCTCTATCGCCGTTTTTCGCAGTTACACGTTTAGCCACTCCACTGGAGACTTCACTCTAAATGTCGTCAACTGGTCGCATCGGATTAATCTGCTCCAGCTTAGGATTTCTGACGACGTTTGGCGTATCAAGAGGTTTTTCTCCTCCCGTATGTCACTGCAAAGTTGGCAAGCATACCTGTTCAAGCATTTTTTGCAAAGCCTGCTGCGCTATCTGCAGGTAATTTTACGCAAGCATTTAGACCGAACTGCTTGAGTTTTGACCAGTTTTGAATCAAGCAAGCTGGCGCAAGCATACCAACGTGCACTTGCTTGAATGTGTGCACTGACAATGTGCAGACTTGTAAAAGCAAACGTCAATTGCGAAGTAAACCTTCGTAGCAGCACTGCGTCGAGCGATATGAGTGAAATCATTCACAAATTGCTGAAAGAATTTAGTTGAGTATAGGGAAGTTAGCCTTGTTTCAGAAGCATAAAATCGAAAACTAACCGTATCTCAGTAAGTTATAAAAACAGATGACCCTGTCGCAAACATTTTCCCGTAATCAACCACAGGGAAAGATGAGGTACAGAAGTCAACGCTCGCGTATTACAAATGTTTATAAGTGCGAAGTTGAAGTATTCAAACTAGCTTCAACTCGCAAGAAATCTCAATATTGCTGTCTTTCATGTGATGTTACAAACACCATCATGACTGTATTCTGCGTTTTAATCAGTGGTGTTGCGAGTGTCTTTCTTTTTCTTTCTTTCTTTTGCTTATACCTTTTTCCCGCAATGACGCAGGGTCGGCATCGTTAATCGGATTTGGCAAGGTTAATGTAAGGTGTGGCTGGATGCCCTTCCTGCTGCCACCCCGTACCCACCAGGACTGAATCAGTGTACCCCAACTGTCTGTGTCTAGTGTAATCCATGGAATAGTGCGAATGTGGTCAGATGTCTGCGAGCCGAGGATCTGAGGCGGGACGTGGGGACCAGCCCAGTATTCACCTAGTGGGATGTGGAAAACCACCTAAAAACCACATGCAGACTGGCTGGCACACCGGCCTCCATCGTTAAGCCGCCGGGCGGATTCGATCCGGGGCCAGCGCGCCTACCCGAACCCAGGAAGCAGCGCATAAGTGCTCTCGGCTAACCTGGCGGGTTAGTGGTGTTGCGAGTGTATAGAAGTTAAAATATCTTTCTCCACTGATCGTGAAATTATTGGTGGACATACCTTCCATACACAGAGTAATTGGTAGAATCAGTTTTCCATCCGTTAACCAGTCCTTAAATAACATATCACGTCTCCTCTTTCGGTGAGCTCGCACCAAAATGGAGTTGTTGTCTTTTTGGTTTGTGGGGCGCTCAACTGCCCGGTTATCAGCGCTCGTACAATTTCCCAACCATTGCTTAGCCCAATTCCGCCACTTTCCTGGATGGTGATGAAATGATGAGGACTACGCAAACACCCAGTCATCTCGAGGCAGGTGAAAATCCCTGTCCCCGCCGGGAATCGAACCCGGGACCCCATGCTCGGGAAGCGAGAACGCAACCGCGAGACCAGGAGCTGCAGACTGTTGTTGTTGTTGTTGTTGTGGTCTTCAGTCCTGAGACTGTTTTTTATGCAGCTCTCCATGCTACTCTATCCTGTGCAAGCTTCTTCATCTCCCAGTGCTTACTGCAAACCTACATCCTTCTGTATCTGTTTAGTGTATTCATCTCTTGGTCTCCCTCTACGATTTTTACCCGCCACGCTGCCCTCCAATACTAAATTGGTGATCCCTTGATGCCTCAGAACATGTCCTACCAACCGATCCCTTCTTCTAGTCAAGTTGTGCCACAAACTTCTCTTCTCCGCAATCCTATTCAATACCTCCTCATTAGTTATATGATCTACCCATCTAATCTTCAGCATTCTTCCGTACCACCACATTTCGAAAGCTTCTTTTCTCTTCTTGTCCAAACTAGTTATCGTCCACGTTTCACTTCCATCCATGGCTACACTCCATACAAATACTTTCAGAAACGACTTCCTGCCACTTAAATCTATAATCGATGTTAACAAATTTCCCTTCTTCAGAAACACTTTCCTTGCCATTGCCAGTCTACATTTTATGGAGTAGCCGACCAAAATCGTGTCCTAGCTCCATTTACTGAAAGCACGAACTGATGTTTGTATGAGCATTCTTGGACTGTGTGGAGCAAATGAGATTTCTGCATGCTTGCAGGAATGCTAGATCTTGTGCACATGTCAAGTTTGCTGTGAGGAGCCTTTAGATACCGACATGTTCGACAAACCTTTTAGTGAAGATGAAATGATAGCAACTGCTACGGAGAACTGCAGTGAGCAACGTGTCCAGGGCAGCGCAGGGGGTGGGAAGGGCAGAGGCCGCGCTCGCTCACACGGTCCCACGTGAGCGGCGGCCGTGCGGCGCGGCGTGGTGCACGCGAGGTTCGCAGAAGCGGCGCGGAGGTGCGCGTGACGGCGCCGCAACACCCGATACACGGCGGCCCGCCAGCCGGGCACACAAGCCTCGCGGGGCTGCGGCTGGCTCCCGTTTCAAGGGCCGAGCCGCCCTGCGCCGCGGCGAAGTGTTCCGGTGTCAGCCGGCGCGGCACGCAAAGCACGGCAGACTCGCCGTTGACGCCGACGGCCACAGTCTTCTTACCGACACCACTCACCCAGCCAAGATTTCGCCGGCGCTGTAGACTCCGTGATATTTAAAATAATTTTGACATATAGTTCATTTTTCAGTTCCTATTGCACGACTTTTTTTAATACATGACTAGTTTCGAACTTCCTGGATCATCTTCAGATCTATGTAGCTGTGTCAGCAAACTGTCGAGGCCGATCCCTGTGGCCGAACGGTTCTAGGAGCTTCAGTCAGGAACCGCGCTGCTGCTACGGTCGCAGGTTCGAATCCTGCCTCGGGCATGGATATGTGTGATGTCCTTAGGTTAGTTAGGTTTAAGTAGTTCTAAAGTCTAGGAGACTGATGACCTCAGATGTTAAGTCCCCTAGTGCTTACAGCCATTTGAACCATTTTTGACACTGTCGAGCCGGCCGGAGTGGCCGAGCGGTTCTAGGAGCTACAGTCTGGAGCCGCGCGACCGCTACGGTCGCAGGTTCGAATCCTGCCTCGGGCATGGATATGTGTGATGTCCTTAGGTTAGTTAGGTTTAAGTAGTTCTAAAGTCTAGGAGACTGATGACCTCAGATGTTAAGTCCCCTAGTGCTTACAGCCATTTGAACCATTTTAGACACTGTCGAGCCGCCCGGAGTGGCCGAGCGGTTCTAGGAGCTACAGTCTGGAGCCGCGCGACCGCTACGGTCGCAGGTTCGAATCCTGCCTCGGGCATGGATGTGTGTGATGTCCTTAGGTTAGTTAGGTTTAAGTAGTTCTAAGTTCTAGGAGACTGATGACCTCAGAATTTAAGTCCCATAGTGCTCAGAGCCATTTGAACCATTTTGACACTGTCGAGTCTCGTGTCTGCATCAGAATCACATATCTGAATGCTTGGGAGATAAACACTAGTCACGTATTTAAAAAAAAAGATATGCCACTGGGACTGAAAAATAAATAATATATTACGTAAAACTGTCTTAAACATCAACACAGTTACTGTTCTCTCGCTACGCATATGTTTGCTGCAGTGACATTTTTCTCACTGTTATATCTCTGTTACCTTCCAAACATTTTTCTCACGATTCCACCAACCTTACCTGGCAAATGAACCCTATCAGTCTCAAATAACTGTGATGTGACAAGGTCCTCTTGTGGTGCGGTTGCCGTACGACTCACATACCCATATTCCTTCTTAAGTGGTTTCTTGGTGTCCTCCTTGTACCGTACCTGGCACAAACTTCGTTTTAGCATACCTGCCGCAACCGCCGCCTTACACCTACACCTGCCTCCGGTGTGTGGTGGAGGCTTCTTTGCGTACCACTGTCACTGTTCTCTTTTCCTGTTCCATTTCCGAACGGTGCTCAAAGAAAGACGGTTGATAAGTTTCCGAAAGAGCTCAAATCCGATTTTGCTGTCAATGCCTTTTCGTGAGAGCGGTAGTCACAAATTTGCAATTATCACGACGAGAAAATAGGTTCCGTAATTAAGTTTTTGTTTGTTTGTGGGTACGTCCTTGCAGCCCTGGTACAAACTGAAATTCATCTACATCTACATTCCGCTAGCCACCAAGAAATGTGTGGAGGACACCATTCGCGCCAAAGTCATATTCCCCATTCTGTTCCATTCGCGGATCGCGCGAGGGAAAACGACTATGTGTACGCCTCAGTACGAGCTCTAATTTCCCTTATCTTTGAATGGTGATCACTGCGCGATTTGAATGTTGGTGGTAACAATATATGCTCTACATCCTCGGCGAAGATCGTATTTTGGAATTTATGGTCCACCCCCTTCCGTTTAGCGCGTCGTCTATCTCCAAGTGTGTCCCACTTCAAACTTTCTGTGAGATTTGTAACGCTCTCGTGATGGCTAAATGTACCAGTCACAAATCTTGTCGCCCTTCTTTGGACCTTCTCAATCTGTTGAATCAGACCCAACTATTAAGGGTCCCATACAGACGAACAATATCCTAAGACTGGATGAACTAACCTATTGTAAGTAATTTCCTTTGTTGAAGGACTCCATCGCTTCAGGATTCTACCAATAAACCACAGTCTAGAGTTCGCCACAGTACCGCAACGCGCAGCTAGTGGGGCTAAAACGAAATGGTGCAACTCATTGACAAAATGGAGTATCGTGAGCTAATTCGTTTTCGGCAGCAGCGTAAATGTTGCAGCTGCCAGACCAAGCCGGACTGCTAAGGAAGTCATCTGGCTTGGTCTGACACAGCTGAAATACATTCACTGCGCCCTAAAATGTATTATCTCACTGTACTCCATGTTTTCAGTGATCTTTTGTAGCGATTCGCACTTGTGTTCTCTATTTCGTGTATCAGTCCCACCTTCCAAGGGCCGCAGCGAAGACGCAGTACAAAAGCATGGATCGAATCAGAGTTCTCAGAGCTGCCTCCTTCAGTATTCTTCTAATGAGGCTCAGTTTGGGTTTCCGACGGTTACTTTTCTCTGTTCGTCCTATATCAAATCCGTGCATACACATGCAGATAGTTGTCTTTGCCTTTCGATTTCCCACCACTTCACTAACCCCTATTGCACCTGCCACCTGTTAATTAACCAACTATGGGAGAACCGTAGCTCATGTCCAACTATTGATTTTTAGTAGTTTTCGATATATATATATATATATATATCGTCATTTACATCTCCCCTCGCAGTAGAAATTTAAAATACTTTCTTTCCCTTACCATATAATATTGAGAACGGACAGCCAATTTCCGAAACTTCATTCTCATTTACGGCCTGTGTTTGATATCGGTAGCCGGCCGTCATGGTCGAGCGATACTAGGCGCTTCAGTCCGGAACCATGCGGCTGCTACGGTGGCAAGTTCGAATCCTGGCTTAGGCATGGATGTGTGTGATGACCTTAGATTAGTTAGGTTTAAGTAATTGTCGATGGGACTGATGACCTCAGTTGTTAAGTCGCATAGTGCTTAGAACCATTTTAATTATTTTGATATCGGTAGCTTTATCTGGTCATGTTGTGTAATCATGTTTCCAGTATTTGATATCTGTAGAGTTCATTGCTTGTGTTTGAGTGATCTTGTTTCCTTCATTCCCCTTTCAAACTTTAGCCATTGCGTGTATGAAGTACACTTCGCCTCCTCTTAGATATGAAAACTAAACGTTTGTGACAGTAAGCTAGAAACGTTACTTAATATTTTGCTATCGAAGTATTGTCACCCAGATAGGTCTACATTATTGGTCACGGTGCAGTGCAAGGCGTATAGCTCCAATAATCTTATAAGTCGCTTCCTTTATTGTGCGTTTCGATTTGTGGAAACTCAAAAACAATGGCTGTATAACTTCATTAGCACTGCTCATTAAGTATACGATGGGTAGAATAAGTTATTTTATTTGAAAATTTGTGGTAAGATCTTAAGGGACCAAACTGCTGAAGTCATCGATCCCTTGGCTTACACACTACTTAATCTAACCTAAACTAACTCACGCTAAGGACAACACACACACACACACACACACACACACACACACACAAAACACACACACACACACAGCCGCGCGGGATTATCCGAGCGGTTCAAAATGGTTCAAATTGCTCTGACCACTATGGGACTTAACTTCCGAGGTCATCAGTCCCCTAGAACTTAGAACTACTTAAACCTAAGGACATCACACAGATCCATGTCTGAGGCAGGATTCGAACTTGCGACCGTAGCGGTCGCGCGGTTCCAGACCGAGGCGCCTAGAACCTCTCGGCCACTCCGGCCGGCTAGCCAAGCGGTCTAAGGCGCTGCAGTCATGGGCTGTGCGGCTGATCCTGAAGGAGGTTCGAGTCCTCCCTTGGGCATGGGTGTGTGTGTTTGTCCTTAGGATAATTTAGGTTAAGTAGTGTGTAAGCTTAGGGACTGATGACCTTAGCAGTTAAGTCCCATAAGATTTCACACACACACACACACACACACATATGCCCCAGGTAGGACTCGAACCTCCGACGGGCAGAGCCGCGCAAACAGTGGAAGGCGCCTTAGACCACGCGTTTGCTGATTAGCTCAAATTTTCACAGTTAATAAACGAGACAAGTGCATCGAGGACAGTTTACACAACAAATCAATCGCTAAAGACTGTGGTAATATCAGTGCCGTATTTGGTGTTGTAGGGCAGTTATATTTCAGTGGGTTAGGATCTGAAACCGCTCGGCGCCTGGTTCTTGACGTTACTTTTGTCTCTGCTATGAAAAGTAATTCTTACGTCACCAAGTGCTGTTTGTTCGTGCAAAATGTCAGGCTGCATTGCGTTTCGGATCGTCGGCAGTAACTTCAGCTCGAGGGAAACAAACCACCTTCCGACGACTAGGAACTGCTGCGGGGTGGTGTAAGTGAGAGAGAGGTAGAGCTTGTGGTGGTGCCCGCAGGTGCTCGTCGCCGGGCGACGCGGACAGCTGCCAGCTGCTGAGCCGCAAGAAGCGGCGCGGCATCATCGAGAAGCGGCGGCGCGACCGCATCAACACGTCGCTGAGCGAGCTGCGCCGCCTCGTGCCCGCCGCCTTCGAGAAGCAGGGCTCCGCCAAGCTGGAGAAGGCCGAGATCCTGCAGCTCACCGTCGACCACCTCAAGAGTCTGCACGCCAAAGGTCAGTCACAGTCACGGCCGCCACGCCGACGAGTAGCAGCGAAGCTACTGGCGAGGGTTCTCGGCCGAACGGCCGAACCGTTGTGGCACTCTGGCAACGTTCCAATGATCGGGATCTCTCATATCTAAATACTGTTTCTGCCCGCCACCATGGACCAGCTGTTCATCCGAGAACTCTCACATAAGCCCATGTGAACGACAGTCATTAGTATGGCTCTGAGCACTATGGGACTTACCATCTGAGGTCAGCAGTCCCCTAGAACTTTGAACTACTTAAACCTAACCAACCTAAGGACATCACACACATCCATGCCGAGGCACGATTCGAAGCTGCGACCGTAGCGGTCGCGCGGTTCCAGACTGAAGCGACTAGAAGCGCTCGGCCACACCGGCCGATCGACAGTCATTAGAAAATTTATTGCCTGCAATGAGATGCGCAATAAATCATCAGGTTTCGATATTATGAACGAATAAATGATTGCCGTTAAAGTTACTTTTTTCAGTGACAGGTGTTGCTTTAGTTGAGGTAGTACTTTGTCTAGCTTTGTACAGTTCACAACGCCGTCCGTTGTGGCCGAGCGGTTCTAGGCGCTTCAGTCTGGGACCTCGCGACCGCTACGTTCGCAGGTTCGAATCCTGCCTCGGGCATGGGTGTGTGTAATGTCCTTAGGTTAGTTAGGTTTAAGTAGTTCTAAGTTCTAGGTGACTGATGACCTTAGATGTTCAGTCTCATAGTGTTCAGAGCCATTTTTTTAGCTCATAACGATGTACATTCGTACGAAAACTGTATCTCACTAATAATCTTGACCATTTTGAGCTTCACAACTGATTGATACTACTATTAATTGTTAATAAAAACCAGGACAGCTATACTGGTGCACATTTTAGTGTCACATCGAACGGAACTGGTCGAAACACAATAAGTGTGTATCAGCACACCTGCAATGGTTGTCATTAATCAATAATATTAGTTTAATAATCAGTATACAGTCAATTCTGTTTGAACCATTCACCAAATTCATCATTAACAAATTAAGTCTCAGTTAATGTTGAATGCATTTCGTTATTAAGTTTAATACCAAATACCCATTTTGAACCTCGGGTCAACGTTAGACGACAACGTTAGACGACTGTACTATTACGTCATTATGCCAAGATTTCCAGCATCAAATTTTCGCCTTGCGGCAGAGTGTGCGCTGATATGGACCATCCTGGCGGATTACAATTGTGTGCTGGACCGACACTCTAATCCGGGACCTTCGGAAGATAGTAGACGAGGCACTGGCGGGTCGTGAGTAGTACTTGGCTAGCTCAGCCAGTAGGGCAGTTGCCCGCGAAAGATCAAGGTCCCGAGTTCAACTCTCAGTCCGGCATACAGTTTAAACCTGCCAGGAAGTTTAAATGCAAAGGTTAGGTGACATTCTACACGTTCTTTCCAAGATTACGCTCCTAGTATTCGCAATACATTCGCAGCCTAATGGCTGGAGCAGCAAAAGTTTGCAACATCTTTTGGTCATGGATGTGAGTCTTTCCTTATTCATTGTCTACGACAGGGTCGGGTTCTGGAACAAGAAAGCATTCTTCACCTAGAGCTGATGGGTCGGTATTTCCTGCCAAATGAATTGTGGCTGAAACGTAAGTGGCTGCCTTATGGGGAGGGTAATTTCCCCACGACAGCCATTGTTTCCAACATCCGTTGCAGAAAAAGTTATGAAAGGCCGACCATGAGCAGCACTTTACAATACGTTTATTAAAGGGAGCAGAAAATGGCCAGTGAGAATGCCCACATTCTGCTCCTGACTGCCTGGCTGAAAGGCCCGAATAACAGGAGATCATTTTGCTGCAGCGTATATGCAGTGTAGCGCTACTTCGATGAGTGCATATAAGCGCCAACATGTAGGCAAGGGGCGTATCTTTCCTGCCTGTAGTAAATGCGAAAACATTAACTATGGTGATGTTATTAACAAATGTGTCCACAGGACACATTTGCCGAAGGACCAACACCGGTAAACGTGACATCGGAGAGTGAAGAATATGTATGGAACATCATGTCTGTCGAAAACCACCGTTCTGCGACAAGGAATGGTGCTTGCTGCGTAATGATAACGCTCTTCCCATATCGAAAATGTCGTAAATCAGAAGTTACGCCAACTCACATAGGAGACACTGGAACACCCGCCCTACAGTCCTGATCTATCTCTATGCGGTTATCGCGCCTTAGGGCCCTTCAAAAAGGCTTGAAGGATCAGCGATTCCTGTCAGACGACGTTGTGCAGCAGGCAGTTAATGACTTCTTTACGCAGCACGACAAGGTGTTTTACCAAAGGGTATCTTCAACCTACTGCGACGGTGGGTTTATTGCCTCAGTGCCCACGACGATTCTGCCTGATAGGCACACCGATCCTGCATTTTACGGCCTTTGAACGGAAACTTCTTGATCGCCTCTTATAAAAAATTTTTTGGATCAGTCAATAAAATTTTTCTGGGTTTGAGGCCGCATTTTCATCTGTATATTTTTGACGTTTCGGCGACAGTTGCAAGAAGCCTTCGTCAGGGTGTATTGTTAACTGCTTGTTCGTGGATCAGTTTGGAGCTCTCCCTCTTGGGGGGGTGCAGATGTCCTGTACCCTCTGAGGAGGAGGCATCGTTTATAGTATATCTTAAAAGTCGGGAGGAACTGATCTTTCTCCATCAGTCGAATTATTTCTTTGAGTACGGAAAATTATGAGAGTTCATAAATGAGTTCCCACGCGCGGGTCTCTGGATTTTGGGATGAACTTCCCGGTGTCCTAAACGAGTGTTTTCTTTTTAGAGACCGTTCAAGTGCTCGCTAGCCATAACACAGATGCTGACATCACGGAGAAAGTAGCTAGCTGGAAGTATTGTTTTAGTGAGTGACACGAGCTTGGCAAGGTTTAATAGACGCCAACAAATTATACGAAGGTCACTCCAAAAGAATTGCACACTGCTTCTTTAAAAGCCGTCTTTCGTTCTACATGTTCGAAAGTCTTACAGTGTGCAGATACATCTTTTAGGAACAATATTTTCATTTCTCCACATAATTTCCATCCCTCTCAACTGCATTACGCCATCTTGGAACCAGCGCCTGCATACCCGCACGGTAAAATTTTGGACCAACCTGTTGGAGCCACTGTATGACAGCGTGCACAAGGGAGTCATCATCTTCAAATCTTGTTCCACGAAGAGAGTCTTTCAGTTTCCCAAAGAGATGATAGTCACATGGAGCCAGGTCAGGACCGTAAAGCGGGTGTTTGAGTGTTGTCCATCCAAGTTGTGTGATCGCTTCCATGGTTTTTGGCTGACATGTGGCCGTGCATTGTCGTAAAACAGCAAAACATCCTGCTTTCGCCGATGTGGTCGAACACGACTCAGTCGAGCCTGAAATTTCTTCAGTGTCGTCACATATGCATCAGAATTTATGTTGGTTCCACTTGGCATGATGTCCACAAGCAAGAATCCTTCGGAATCGAAAAACACTGTAGCCATAACTACACACTGTAAAACTTTCACACATGCAGAATGAAAACTGTATTTTTACAAAAAATAGTGTGCATTTCTTATGGAGTGAACCTCGTATTTGTTTCCGTGGAAATTTGAGAGTGATGTTTTTGTGTGACTCAGGGAACTGTGTTCATGTTTTGTCGTTGTGGCAGTTATCGGCAAGAGTTGCCAGTAGCCAGTGTATTGGGCTACTAGCAATGGACATATTGCAGCCCAGTGGTAAGGCCTCGTAATTTTTCCTGAAATTAGTTAGATAGCTACAGGGCTTTTGCTCATTCACTTTGGAGATACGAGAAATGTAACACTGTCTCGCGGATCAAAACGAGACTGGCTAGCGATATTTGGACTCGTGGTCTAGTAGAGCAGGGAGTTGACCCAGATTCGGCATTGAACGTTTCCGATTAAATCCAACGAGCAGCGCGTCGGGTACATTGTGTCCCTCATCGCATATTGCTCACAGCGCATGGACACAGGCCGCGACGGCGAGTGCGATTTCGCACGACGCTTTGGAAGCTACGAGGCGCCGACGAGAGGAACGTGTCTGCTGCAGTCTGAAGTTTGTAAACATTTACGTGCTGGCTTCTATTTCCGTCCACTGCATCATCCTTTAAAACTGACCCGTAGTTATTGTGCCGCAGACTAGTTTCTTAGGTTGTCCTTGACAGCCGGCCGCTGTGGACGAGCGGTTCTAGACGCTTCAGTCCGGAACCACGCTGCTGCTACGGCCGACCCGCAGTTATTGTGCCGCAGACTAGTTTCTTAGGTTGTCCTTGATAGCCGGCCGCTGTGGTCGAGCGGTTCTAGACGCTTCAGTCCGGAACCACGCTGCTGCTACGGCCGCAGGTTCGAATCCTGCCTCGGGCATGGATGTGTGTAATGTCCTTAGGTTAGTTAGGTTTAAGTGGTTACATTTCTCACATCTCCAAAGTGAATGAGCAAAGGTCTAGGGGACTGATGGTTCAAATGGCTCTGAGCACTACGAGACTTAACAGCTGCGGTCATCAGTCCCCTAGAACTTAGAACGACTTAAACCTAACTAACCTAAGGACATCACACACATCCATGCCCGAGGACGGATTCGAACCTGCGACCGTAGCAGTCGCGGGGACTGATGACCTCAGATGATAAGTCCCATAGTGCTCAGAGCCATTTGACCATTTGTCCTTGACGAAGTATTCTTTCACATAGACACTTAGTTACAACACTTAACGAAAACGTATGTCTCGATAGTTTTAGGGGGGATACATGTCCAGTGCTGTATTCATGTACTGCATTATCACACTGCAGAGAATCTTTCATCGTAAAGTTAGCACCTGAAGACGACAGTTATCTTTGTTGTTTTTCTGTTACGTTTGGATTATCTGTTGTTAACTGCAGAATTAAGATAATAAGGCGTTTTTAAGACTTCGTAGAGTAAAATGCGTCCCGCGACTGGTTGTTATCGCCGTCCCGAACCAAGCAGGACAAAGGCCGCCTCCGCCGCAGACGTGGTGCGGCAGAGAGCCGGTGAGGCAGCTGGCCGCTAATTGCTGCCCTACTTGCCGTGTGTGCACAGAGCGCGTGCGGCCGCGTACTGGCGGCGACCGAGCCACGTGGCTTCTCAATTAATGTCCACTCGTAGCACGGCCGGCGGCCGCGGCCACCTCAGTTTACCAAGGGAACACCGGTGAAGGCAGCTGGCCACTGCCTGCGGCAAATCACTCCGCGAGTGCGTGAATCACTTCTCACGACTGCCTGTGAGAAGTTAATTGCGGTGACTTCAGATTCATTGCGCGGGAGACATCTTAGCATGTGTATGTAACGAATATTGCCACACTGCGTACAAAAGATAGACTTATTTTTTAAAATTATTTTTAATTTTTATATTTACCCATATTTCATATCCAGAAGTAGTGAGAAAATATATATTAAATAACATTTAGAACTTCATCTGATAAAGAGTGTTTCGTCTACCTTAACTTACTATCTCATCTACAAATTCTTGGGCGGCCGAAGTGGCCGTGCGGTTAAAGGCGCTGCAGTCTGGAACCGCAAGACCGCTTCGGTCGCAGGTTCGAATCCTGCCTCGGGCATGGATGTTTGTGATGTCCTTAGGTTAGTTAGGTTTAACTAGTTCTAAGTTCTAGGGGACTAATAACCTCAGCAGTTGAGTCCCATAGTGCTCAGAGCCATTTGAACCAAATTCTTGTCATAATGGTATGGCACTTAAAAAACGAATATTTAGACTCATAAATGTCAAAGACACGACAGTTCGGTTATGAACCAATTGCAGCCCAGCACTCCATACTGAAAATTTAAATCAGTTTCTCTGTAGCAATATTTATTGTTGCGAAACATTTTTTCGAATTAGAAAAACATCCCCCGTAGTTACTGTGATGGCACTAGCGGGGAAACCAAACACCAAACGCCCCACTGGACGACCGAGGCAGCGCTGCATGGACGACCTGGCGAAAGACCTTGTAGCCCTGGGAATTGAAGACACCTGGAGGAACCGGGCACAAAACAGGAAGGAATGGAGGCAGTTTGTGGAATCAGCGCGTGGTCTGAAGGGCCTGTGATCGCTGAATATCTATCTATCACCCGTAGTTATCTACATCTCTAAATGGTATGGATGTTTAGGGCCTGCCATTTCATTGCACATACGCCAGACTGAACGAAAGTGTCATTTTTTTCCCTGTTTCACTTTATTATCTGTGTCATTCGGCGACCGTCACATTTCACTAACTCGTCCTCTGGCTTTACTTTTATTTCGTCTGTCGGAATGACAAGTCCGAATTCAAAGGACTACACACAGGTTTTCTTTTTTTTTTTATTTCCTCACCTCGCTCTTTTCAGAACAAAGAAGGGCATCACTGATGAATTATTCTCGCGGTATTAATCGAGTGAACTGGCATTGTGTAGCCAGAAAGTGGCAAGTAAGAAACTTACTGAGATGTCGCTACATATGAACAAGTTTACCTGGTTGGTATGCTCAGAAGAATTCATCACTGAAATTCGCAGAGAAAGGCTACATTCACAAAACGCTGTTAATATTAGCGGAATATTGTATCAGATTAAGTTTACTGCGGAAGTATTCTGTGAGCGTTAGTATTTATGCTGATTACTGTCTTTCAGCAGTTCGGCATCTAGCTTCAAAATCACTTTAAAATCCCGACATTCATTGTTGCACTGCCTATAATTTAGATTCTCTACGAGCAGCCTCTGTTGCACCTCTCGAATACCCCCTCAAGACTTATTATTTATACTCCCAGGAGGATATTTCGTGCATTTTTGGTTTGTATTACAGTAACTTCTTATTAATCTTAATCCATACAGTCAGGTGGAGTGAAGCTGTCGCCGAGGGAGGGGAAGGGGGCTGCGGGGGTGGGGGAATCGGAATGCTGAAGTAGGTCATGTGTCGAAGAACCGCACTACAACGTGCCAATCCACTAAAATCGAATACGACCTCGAGACAAATTAAAAAACGTGACAGTGGCAATTTCATTATGTGGGATGCAATGAGGTAGCATAGACGATCCTGTCACATATTAATTATTGCGTCTTCAGCAGAGATAACACATCTCTTACATAAAGAAGGTGGCTGTCTTGTGATTATATTACTCTTCCTGCTAAGATAACCTAATAAACATAATAACATTGTAAGAGGACGTAAGTGAAAAATTTGAAATTTGTGGTAAGTTCCTATGGGACCAAAATGCTGAGGTCATCGGTCCCTAGGCTTACACACTACTTAATCCAACTTAAACTAACTTACGCTAAGGACAACACACACACCCATACCCGAGGGAGGCCTCGAACCTCCGACGCTGGGAGCCGCACGAACTGTGGCAAGACGCTTCAGACCTGGCGGCTGCCCAGCGCAGCGACGTATGAGAGGTGTACTGTCAGACACATTTTATTCAAGGTGATGATCCTACATTTCTCTTCCAAGAATGTGGAACACATAGTGAAGAGCCCGCCCGCATACCAGCGCAACTTGTGCAGGATCGCAGTGTTTGGCGGGAACTCTGCAACTACATGTTGTATTTGACAACATCGCTACCAATGGACAGGGTCAGGAACGTCTGTCGCAGCTGCCCTCAGAATTGCACGAAAAACCGCCTTCCCTGGTGTAGCTGCTGCCTAGGCCCCCGGTGTGGCGGGCCGTTCCCACGCGGCTATGGCTGGCCTGCAAGGTGTCGGGTGGCGGCGGCGGCGGCGGCAGCGGAGGCGCGCCGAGCACAGGTGCCTGCCCGCCTGCTTGCCGCCTCTGCGACGGCCACATGGCACTTCCGGCAACAGCTTCCGGCCTCCGCACCTGTTCCCTTCCGCAGTGCCTTATTGGCTCCCCGGCCCACGCGCTTTTGTCACACGGCTGCTTCCGCGCCCATTTCGCTGTTAATTACCGCCATTCGAAGTCTTCTGCTCGAGGCCCTGTCTTCAGCTAAACTGAGAAGTAACCTACTATTTCAGTTTAAAGCCATGCTGACTGGTTCACTCCAATAATGTCTTCCCAATACTTGTAATATGAGTCTAACTCGCTACGGGCTCCTTCGACCGAGACACCCAATCATATTTCTCCGAAAATACAATGTTTTTATGCCCCTAATACCGACGAGCCATTCAACTATCTTCATTCTGAACATCGTTCTCTTTACGAAGCGCCGGGCGGAATTAGTCGAGCGGTCTAGGGCGCTGCAGTCATGGACTAAGCGGTTGGTACAGGCGGAGGTTCGAGTCCTCCCTCGCGCATGGGTGTGTGTGTTTGCCCTTCGGATAATTTGGGTTAAGTAGTGTGTAAGCTTAGGGACTGATGACCTTAGCAGTTAAGTCCCATAAGATTTGAACATTTTTTTTTACGAAGCCAGCTAGTCAGTTCCATTGCAGATCCCATTCTTTCCATGAGAAAAATCGCAATTTTTCCCATAAAAATTATCAAACCTGTTCGTTACTTTTTACACCCCGCCTTTTTGTGTGTGAATAATAGAAATTGGATTACCAGGAACGAAGTGCTCGGGTTAAAAACGATATAAGACAGGGAACCAGGTCGTCGCCTCTAATGTTCGATCTATACAGTTAAGAAGCATCTACATCAACATCTACATCCATACTCCGCAAGCCACCTGACGGTGTGTGGCGGAGGGTACCTTGAGTACCTCTGTCGGTTCTCACATGCTCACATGTGTGTGAAATCTTATGGGACTTAACTGCTAAGGTCATCAGTCCCTAAGCTTACACACTCCTTAACCTAAATTATCCTAAGGACAGACACACACACCCATGCCCGAGGGAGGGCTCGAACCTCCGCCGGGACTAGCCGCACAGTTCATGACTGCAGCGCCCCAGACCGCTCGGCTAATCCCGCGCGGCCTCTATCGGTTCTCCCTTCTATTCCAATGAGGGAAATAAAATAAAGGTTCAAGGTGGAATTAAAATTCAATGTGTAAGGATATCAACGGTAAGATTCACTGACTGACATTGCTGTCTCAGTTAAAGTGCAGAAGAGTTCCAGGATCTGATGAATGGAATGAGCAGTCTAATGAGTACGGAATATGGATAGAGAGTAAATCGGAAAAACACGGAAGTAATGAAAAGCAGCAGACAGGAGAACAGAGAGAAACTTATCATAAAAGTTGGTAATAACAAAGCTGATGAAGTTAAGGACTTCTGCTACTTTCGAAGCAAAATAACCCACGACGGACGATGCAAATAGGATGTAAAAAGTGGTCTAGCACAAGCAAAGAGGACATTCCTGGCCAAGAGAAATCTATTAGTCTCAAACATAGACCTTAATTTGGCGGAGAAGTTTCTGAGAACACGTTTGGAGCACAGCATTCTCTGGTAGTGAATGTTGCACAGTGGGAAAACCGGAAAAGAAGAGAATCGAAGCGTTTGAGATGTGGTGCTACAGAAGAATGTTGAAAATTAGTTAGACTGATAAGATAATGAATGAGGAGGTTCACCGGCCGTTGTGGACGAGCGGTTCTAGGTGCTTCAGTCCGGAACCGCGCTGCTGCTAAGGTCGCAGGTTCGAATCCTGCCTTGGGCATGGTTATGTGCTGTCCTTAGGTTAGTTAGGTTAAAGTAGTTCTAAAGTTCTAGGGGACTTATGACCACAGCAGTTGAGTCCCATCATGCTCAGAACCATTTGAACTTTTTTTTTTTTTTTTTTTTTTTTTTTTTTTTTTTTTTTTTTTTTTTTTTTGAGGAGATTCTCCGCAGAATCGGTGAAGAAAGGGACCTATGGAAAACACTGACAACAAGAAGACACACGATGATAGCACATGCGTTAAGGCATCAGGGAGCATCTTCCATGGTTTTCGAGGGAGCTGTAGAGCGGCTGGTCCCAGCGGAGGTTCAAGTCCTCCCTCGGGCATGGGTGTGTGTGTTTGTCCTTAGGATAATTTAGGTTAAGTAGTGTGTAAGCGTAGGTACTGATGGCCATAGCAGTTAAGTCCCATAAGATTTCACACACATTTTTGAGCTGTAGAGGGCAAAAACTGTAGAGAAAGACAGAGATTGTAACACATCTAGCAAATAATTAAGGACGTAGGTTGCAAGCGCTACACCACACTACATTACCGGACGATATGGTGACACTATGGTGTAAACGTAAGTTAAGGGAAAGGTATTAGGAAACTTCAAAGCGTAACTTACACATTATTATGGCAGACTATGCAACATTATAATGTTGCGCTAAATTTCAATGTGACACATATACATGGCACTATTTTTCAACATAGTCACCAAGTCTTTGTAAACAATGGTCGGACCGTTCTACGAATACTTGAGTTCCTCGACGATATAAATTCACTCCTTGGCCATGGAGCCACTCGAGAACCGCAGTCTGAACGACTCCGTCGTCGGAAAATTGCTGCGAATCGATTCCGTAATAGTCTGGAAGCTCTCTTCTGTGGTCGATGTCGGTGGCCTTCCCTCCCGAAGGTCATCACCCACGTCTGGGCAGCTTTCGTCAGATTGTTGGCATCTTAGCACTACGGATGTACGCGACTTTACATTTGGTCCCTATACCGACAGAATTTCACGGCGATTTTGTGTACAATTAAGACGTTTTGCCGATAAGTATCGTATTGTCCCGCTTACTTCAACTTCGGAGTACGTTTCATGTTGTCGCGCAAATTGTAGTGTACCACATCTTTTTGCTCAAATGTTCAAGCGGTGCGAAACTCCCTAGCAATTACACAATGGGTTTTTGTCCGAATTTTCATAGCCAAATGAAGAGTGGGAAATGAGCAAATGAAGTACGTATCGAATTGACCAGCGTGAGGTTTAGATTTGGAAATCAATTGCTTGAAAATAATTAGGGTAATTAAAAAAACTTAATTAGTGATTTGAGGGAAAATTGAAATATTTCACGAGCAGCAGCTGCTGCTAGCTGTGTAAGTCAAGTCTCAAGAAGTTCATCTCTTCAAGGTCTAGCTATTTTGTGCCTAAAAGTTACGTTGGTGTGATACTTAACCGTTAAAAATTTGAGGTTAAAAAAAACTGGAAAATACTGTTAAATGTTTTGTGAAAAGATTTGTGCAAAAGTAAGTAACAAAATTGTATAGAGAAACGTGTGACGCGCCTTTGAATAATGTCGAAATCATGTACAGTTAATGAGGTCCTAACTCAGAATTTAAAGTACAATATACAACTTAGAAGCTCATTTGCTGCAATGAGTTTTCGAGCATCATTCAAAGGCGCGTCAATGGTTTCTGTAATGTGTTTTGCTTCCTGGTTTTTGGCAAATTATTTCACAACACATTAGATCGGTTTTTCGAATGTTTACAGTAAAATAATTTAATGCTTCGCTATATCTCCTCAGTTATTGTTATTTTTGTTACATTTCAGATGTGTTACGACCCGTGGCTATACCCTTCATTCGATCCCTGAGAAACCCTACATTTCAGCAGGATAATGCACGACCGCACGTTGCAGGTCCTGTACGGGCCTTTCTGTATACAGAAAATATTCGACTGCTGCCCTGGCCAGCACATTGTCCACATCTCTCACCAATTGAAAACGTCTGGTCAATGGTGGCCGAGCAACTGTCTCGTCACAATAAGCCAATCACTACTCTTGATGAACTGTGGTATCGTGTTGAAGCTGCTTGGGCAGCTGTACCTGTACACGCCATCCAAGCTCTATTTGACTCAATGCACAGGCGAATCAAGGCCGTTATTACGGACAGAGGTGCTTGTTCTGGGTACTGATTTCTCAGGATCTATGTACCCAAACTGCGTGTAAATGTAATCACATGTCAGTTCTAGTATAATATATTTGTACAGTGCATACCTGTTTATCATCTGCATTTCTTCTTGGTGTACTTAAATATTGATTTCCCGTGGGCCCTGCACGGAGCCGACCGAGAGCTCGCGAAGTGTGGAGAACTATCCGACTAGTGTTGTCAAAAGTTCTTTGCAGGGCCCGTGTACGTCATTGGCCCCGTCTTGCGCCAGGTGACGGCAGTGTCGCGCTTCACACGGCAGCCCACTCGCTTTCCCGCGGCAGCGAGCAGGCAGCGGGCTGGCGCGTGTCTGCCCCCGGCGGCGGCAGAGTTCCGGCGTGAGAGCGGCTCCCGGCCCCGGCGCGCTCTCACAGCAATGAGCGCCGCTCCCACGGACGCCAATTACTGCCCCCCCCCCTCCCGCCTTACGCCCCCTCTCTTCGTCTCCCCCCTCCAACGCTTGCTGCACTCGGCTTCTTTCATCGCACTGTCGGTGCATCCCCCGCATTACCTCTCCATAGTGCCGAGATCCGCACTCTTCAACCAAACGCCATTTCGTGATAAACCGATCAGTCCATTCGTCAGTATCATCATCATAATCGACACTGAGGATTAAGCCACCTCTGGTTTTTCCGTCCTCGAGTATTTCGCTCTGTCCATCGTTTTTTGGACTGACTAATCATCCTTCTTCCTTGTCTTCCAGTTCGTCAGTGACTTCGTATTCTTCTGTCTTCTATTCTTGTCACGTGTCGTTTCTTTATGTTCCTGTACTTTTCTGTTTCTTTGTCCAAGTTATTTATGTTTCATTATTTCCTCATATCTTCGCTTCCATTCATATCAGACAATGTTTAGCCACCTACTTTTCACAGAAATCTCTACTCTTTCTATCCTTTCTCTCTGTCGTTTAGAAGGCGTCAAACATTCACATAGCAACGTAGGTACTGGCATTATTTTGTAATGTTTATGCAGTATAACTCTTCTGTTCCTTTTAAATGGTGTTTCATTGTTACCAAATAAGCAGCGACCAGTCGCAAGATCATGTTTCCTTTATTTACTTTTGCAAGTCGATTTCAGCTGATTAACAGCCATCATCGGTGGTACAAATACAAGAATAAAAATAATAATAATTAATAACAGTGACCAAATGAATAAATGTACATAAAGCAACGTAGAACCAATTAAATGTATATAGACGCAAACCATTTAAAATGCACATACAAATTTACCTTTCAACGTGTATGTTCCCTGAGTAATAACACTGCCTTAAACAGACGCCAAACACAAGTGATACATAGAGAATTTACTATGACAACGAGAAACCATAAGGGGGCGCTGCAAAGCAAACCCGCCCTCTATGCAAAAACTATAGCTAAAATAAAAATGAGAAGAAGAAATGACATACAAAGTGCCGTAAAATATAATGATAAAATACTGAAAAATTTACAAAAATGGATATATTGGCAAAGATTTTGTCATCCACATAGTACAGTTATATACGCCAAAAAGCGATTGTACAAATACGTAAAAATAGGTACAAACAGGTGAGAAGCACATCATAGAATAAATTTTAAGAACCTTAGATGGATGCCAACACCGTTTTTAGGTTTTGGCATTGTGATTAACTTTTGCTCTTCGATAATTTTTAAAAATTTTTTAAAAACTTTTTTAATAAGGTTTTTAAAATTTTTTCTATGGTGTGCATTTCAAATTCTTTAATGCGTCTATATACATTTAATTGGTTTTACGTTGCTTTATGTCCATTTATTCATTTGGTCACTATTATTAATTATTATTATTTTTATTCTTGTATTTGTACCACAGATGATGGCTGTTAATCAGTTGAAATCTACTTGCAAAAGTAAATAAAGAAAACATGATCTTGCGACTCATTGCTGCTTATTTGGTAATTTTATGGTTTACGGCCGCTGCACAACTTCGGAACCATATGGAGCCCACCATTCAGTGTTTCATTGTGTCACATAGATAATGCTATAACTGTAGGTTTCTAATCAAATCATCATTCAATGTGTCAGTAATATCACATTTGAAAAAAAGCAATTTGGTACATTGCTCTATTGTTTTGTTATTGATGACGATTTTGGCACCAATAGATTCATGCTGTCTATATTGCATCACCTTTGTTTTGATGTGGAGGTGTTTCAGTTACATTAATTTACTATTTTCACGAGGAGGTACAGCTCTGGCTGCTGAACATTGCCCGTTATAATTAAAGTCACTGGGTTTATTAAATAAAAACAATTTTAATGTAAAAAGCTGTTATTGCCTAGACCGCAGTTTTCATTATACAGTGAAACATGATAAATAGTTTCGGTTGCTCTCCACAACCATCTTCAGATCTGTAAAAATGTAGAGCAAAAAAAAGCCTAAGAAAATTCTATCCAGTGAAGTTGAATATAAAAAAATATTTACACATTAATTCTGTCCAGTGAAGTAGATTATAAAAAATATGTACAGGGTGACACAAAAGTATCGGAAATTTTTGAATGGAGATTAATGGATAAACACAATCACTTTGCACATATTTAATTATGTCAGTGTTTACTACAGAGTCTGCTATTATAGAATGTCATCAGCATTTTTATTTCTTGAATATCTCACCCGATAGATGAGCTCTACCTCGCACACATTCTTGCAGCCTAGTAGGAACGTTATGCATGGCTCGACCCAACATTTCAATAGGAATCTTTGAGATTTCCACTCGTATTTTTGCTTTAAGTTCTTAGGTGGTAACGGGTCGTGTACATAAACTGCGCTATCAAGGTATACCGTCAATATCTGTGCCTTGTGTGCCGTTGCTCCGTCATATTGAAACCAACTGTTTGGTAGCAGGAAAATGGGGCTGTTCATGCGCAACAAAACTTCCTATCATGGCAACATACCGAACAGACGTTACAGCGGTTGCGCACACATCATTATCTTCAAAAAAGTAGAGGCCTATAACGCCAGTCGATGACATGGCGTATCATAGAGTAATCTTGCTGCTGTGCAATGGACGCTCGTGTTGATGACGTGAATTTTACCAGTTTCGAACATTCTGTCTATTGACAAAGCCACTGAGGTGGAACATTTTGTCTACGTATTAGCAGATCGTTAGGTTGAAGTTGCTAATCTGCAGCTTGTACGGACGGAACTCTAAATCCCCTTTCAATATTCGATGAACACTCGAACGATGCCAATGTAGAGACTGTGTGACGTCGAACAGAGCGCTGTGGGCTCCTTACGAAAGTACTTCGCACAGCCTCGACTATTGTCTCCCGTACGAGCGGTCTGAGCCTCCCTGCAGACTGCTTCTTCAGTGCATAACTAATTGCTTCAGAATTGTGAACCCAAGTATTGATTACATGCCTGAGGGAACACGACCATACCGTCCACTGCTGAAATTCTCGACGCGCGGCGTCCACACTCCCATTCTTGTAATAGGTTTTTACCGCAAAGACACGCTGTACACCTTTCTCTTGCTCCATGTTTAACTGTTTACTAAATGGCAAGAGAGTGCGAGCATCATTCTATATGCCATTCGGCAGCAGTTACCTCGCAGCGTTGCCAGAACACGTTGCAAAATTTCCCATTCTCTTGAGTCACTCTCCATAACAGATGAACAATAAATATAAGGAGAGTCAATTCCAGTAGCAAAAGTTCATGCGTAACAAATAACTTAACAGTGTCGTTTACGTAATATGTTGCTGCTTTAAGTAAGACCTATCGTTCAAATCGTAAAAACGAGTTGAATATGCGTTGGAAAACATCATTAGCAAAAGTCATGCAGTGAGATGCATTCTTATTATTTGCCAACAAGTATGCAATTAAAAGCTTCATCGAGAGTGAGCCAGGTTATAAACTGCCGAAGTCAAGACAGAAACCTAAAAACCGTATGTCTAAATGCAAGTGATTTTAAAACTACAGTATAAGAATAACAATGGAACGAAGTTAAAATTACAAGAGAGGTAAGCTGTCTTGTATAATTAGCTGGCAACATGCCATATGTAAAAGACAAATCCTACGTAACTGGCAACAATTCAAGACAATAATCTTAGGAAATTTGTACCTAAATCCAAGCTAGGTAGGCTTCACTAAAATCACTTGGTCGTCTGCTTAGAGCATTGCATGTAGAGTAACGTTATCTGAAGCATGTTAGTAATAACGTTAGTTGTGGGAGAAACTAAATTACTCAATTACTGAAGACACAAAGATTCATTTGTATCACACAAGGTAAAGAGAAATCCCTGAAGGAGTTCATTTGGTACTATAGCATTGCAGTAAACTGAAACGAGTAAAGTAGAAACGGAAGAGAAGAAAATACTAGTGACAATTCCGAAACACTGCTGTAGAGTGATGTTAAAAATAAGGTAGACGAAAGAAGTACTAAATAAAAACCTACAAGAAATAACACATGAGGAAAGAAAGCGTTTCTCAAATGTGATAATGCCGGGATATTTATTTAGACGTCCACGAGTAATCGCCATGATAGTGGAATTTCTAATGGATGAGGGATTTTTACTGGAATACGAAGTGTGTAGATTATTGATAGAATTGTTTCAGTTATGGAGAGATTTCACTTCTACAATGTTACCGGATGTAGCCATTTCAAGCAGGAAAAAACAATTATTTCTCGTTCTTAAAGACCCCGCTCCAAATTTATTTCTCAATACAAGAGGCTACTAACGAAGTAGTATGTTGCTTTCAACACTGATATTACTTTCAGTGTCGACTGTTGTTTTCCATTATTCATTTATCACTTTGGCTACGCATGTCTAATAGAAGCGTTGTTTCCCAATTCTGCTCCTTTTGTATTCACTATCGTACTATCGAAATGACGATAGGCATCAACTTCTAAAGTTCATGGAAGGTTGCCAGAAAAGGAAATAGAAAAATCAAGAAAATATGAACATTAGCTGTAAGCCTTGTAACATTCGTCAGCCCGTTAAGTCATACGCATTGGGAAACAGTTGACTTCATGCTCACTGATTGCGAAATGGACGTAAAAAGCGAAGCAGTCGCGTATAATCTGTAAGCAAACAGCCTCAAACGCCTTATGTAGAGGCCCTCAAAGGCCAAGCGAGTTAAGCGTTCGGCTGAGTCCTTGAGTTCCAGCGAACGACAACAGCCTCGGATGAACGAGCCTACAGCATATGCTATGTAAGTGAGCAGTCAGACTTAATCAACTTTGTGTACTAAGAAGAACTAACAAAACTTGCTTGTACGTACCTCTGGGCCGGAGTGGCCATTTGATCTGGTAAAAAAAAAAATAGCTCTGAGCACTATGGGACTTAACTTCTGAGGTCATCAGTTCCCTAGAACTTAGAACTACTTAAACCTAACTAACCTAAGAACATCACACACATCCATGCCCGAGGCGGGATTCGAACCTGCGACCGTAGCGGTCGCGCGGTTCCAGACTGTAGCTCCTAGAACCGCTCGGCCACTCCAGCCTGCTGATCTGGCAATTGATTGGATAATCTAGTAAGCCTCATCTATGTTATTATAAACCAATATCTGTGGTCTCCTGGGTGTTCATTGCTAACATGTGAAGAAACAGTAAAAAGGAATGTCTCATTTCACTATCATCACCGTATCTACTTTCTTTAGCCGAACATCCAAGTCATCCTGCACTGTCTCCAGCTAAAGAGATCTGAAAAATCTCAACTTGATCCCGTCGCCGCTTCACTCCTCTACACAGCCGCTCGTGTACCAAGAAAAGGATGATCAAAAATCCCGCGACTCCGCCGACCACAGAGTGAGCTACTAAAGTAATTGTTGTTCGCGATGTGTACATTATTTATGCAACTCATCAGCCGTGACGAAAACCGTCACACGTTGGGAAGGCTTTTAAAACTAAATTAATCATACCGATCGGTATTCGCTGCTAGAGTCCGCGTTGCTTTTTTTTAACCGGGGCTAGAGCCAGCAGTTAGGCGGCCAGCGCCACGCGCCGTCCCTGTCGCCAGGATGTGGACGTGCCCACGCCAGGAAACTGCAGCGAGGGAGTGGCGTACGCCAACCTTCAGCTGCGTTGTCACGCTACAGCCCGCTTCCGCAGCAAGCTGAAGCGGTCAAGAAACTGATAATGCATTGCGCTGGATCAGTATCATACTTACTTTGCTAACCAGTTCGAAACGTTCAGGAGCTTACAGAGCATGATCATGTACGTAACACAAATTATCTCCCTGTTGAACTCGGTATCAACTGTAAAAAAAATACTTTTGATGCACTTATGTTTGGTTGTTGTTTCGATTAAATTAAAATCAGAATTGACAAATTTCTAGTGACCGACGGTATCAAAAAATGTTCAAATGTGTGTGAAATCTTATGGGACTTAACTGCTAAGGTCATCAGTCCCTAAGCTTACACACTACTTAACCTAAATTATCCTAAATACAAACACACACACATCCATGCCCGAGGGACGACTCGAACCTCCGCCGGGACCAGCCTCACAGTCCATGACTGCAGCGCCTAAGACCGTTCGGGTAATCTCGCGCAGCCACCGCCGGTATCCAAGTGAAATCTTAGTTAATATGGCTTAACCGTTATCCAGAGACACATGCTAAAAAAGAGCAGACTTCGAATATTCAGTAAGGATTTGCATCACTTCAGCTGACTTTGGTGACTCATTGGAACATTATAGTGTAAAAAGAAATTCGTGAGGGAGTGTTTGACGGGGCATGGGAGCAGTCCCTATACTGTGTTCATCATAAGACTGAACCTGACATAAATATTACACCACATATTCTTACGCGTTTGCCTGAATCTCGTTGGATTTCGTTTCTCGTGGAGCAGAAGCCAAGCTGTGTCCACTACAGTCAGGTACGATCATGGGGATACATTTTATACTATGTTACACGCATATAGAATGAGCGACAATGCAGCACTACAGCTTTACCGGCGCATTTAACCTGGACAGCACTGACCAGCTAGCTGGTCCAACTAACCTGCAATGATGTGAGCAATTGCAGTTCAGACATAAAAGGCGACGAGCAGAGAAACAATATAGTTTCGAATGTTCGGTAAAACTACAGCACCACCGCTCCTTCTTTGGTGATCGGGCGGAAATAATGAAATGTTCTCGTTCTCACCTAACAAAATGGTTCAGATGGTTCAGATGGCTCTGAGCACTATGGGACTCAACTGCTGAGGTCATCAGTCCCCTAGAACTTAGATCTACTTAAACCTAACTAACCTAAGGACATCACACACATCCATGCCCGAGGCAGGATCCGAACCTGCGCCCGTAGCGGTCGCTCGGTTCCAGACTGCAGCGCCTAGAACCGCTCGGCCACCCCGGCCGGCCTCTCACCTAACAGAATATTAGAATTACTACCAAGAGTGATGAAAATTCCTTAGACACAGAGTAATTTTTCTGAGCGAGCTACGTATGATGCAAAAGCATACTCCAAGGATTTCACCATATTGTTGAATACTGACGCCACTGAAGGTATTAAATACAGTCAGTCGTCTGGTATTCTCTTGGGTCCTTCCTTAACCGAATCTGAGAAATACATTTCAGTTCTGGAACTGTCATCTGATGCGTGTATAACGAATAGATCAACAACGGAACCCACGAAGCCACCCATGCGCCGCATTTCTCCTGTTCGTTTATGATGTGCGTTGTGGCAGCGACATGTGAAAAAGCTGCGTGCGTTAGTTCCAGAACGTCTGTCAGCTTAGCGGTCTTGTTATTTCTCGCGACAAATCCCTTCGTTAACTTGGCTCCACATCAGTTCTGTTGGGTTCATAGTGTAATGGTACAGTGACAAATTTAAAAATGCAACATCTGTATGATGTGCTCGAAGCCGTGAAAATTATTATTTTTCAAGTTTCTACGCCACTAATCACTTAGGTTCGTGCGAGACTACATCTGTGGTACAAAATAATGGACGTAATCTAAATAAAGAGTATTTGGATTTTCATTTTTGTCCTAAAAATTAAATTGTTATGTTTTCTTAATTTAATCAACCTTTATTAACAATCTTTCACAAAATATCGATAGTTAAGATTCACATTTGAAATGAAAACAGGAATTTAGCTTGCAGTATGTAATTAGAAACAAGCAGACGTGCGTTATTCATAAAATGAGGATGAATTTTACAAGTGGGAGATGTAGGTATTTCAAATTGAACGAAAAAATGGGATGACCAAGTCGAGTCGTAAACCAGCGATCCACAAACTGCACCAGACAAAATGATGATGAATTTTACGATTGCAAGATGTAGGTATTTCAAACAGAATGAAAAGAAAAAAAAAATGAATGACCACGCCAAGACTTAACCAGCCATCCACAAACTGCGCCATATTATCAAACTACAATGCTACCGATTCCACTATTCATCCAGTGTGCATTTTTATCTCAACTGTATCAAATACAGTCCCTTGGAAAACTTCGAAACAGATTTTTTTCTGTAAATTTGTGAAAAAATGTAAGAACAAACTACTTCTCGGCACTTTTTAACCGTGTTCCACACGCGTGTTTCACTACGGAGCCGGAAGCAGCCTCAGCCATTTTCGTATTGCATATTAACAGCGCGACAGACAGAGCACAACAGTACAGAGACTGTGAGTGTACAAGACTTTTGAAATAAAAGCTACATACCTAAAGCGTAATTAAGAAAAACGTTGTTGGCTGTCAGTACATTAGAATGTCGTAAAGTTTCATTGAACGTAATTTAGTAAAAATATATCTAATGCATAAGTAGGACCTACTTCCAAGAGCGTAACAACACCTTCGGCTTCTGACCAATCATAGCGTTTGCCGCGCAGCATTAGCCGAGCGGTCTAAGGCGCTGCAGTCATGGACTGTGCGGCTGGTCCCGGCGGAGGTTCGAGTCCTCCCTCGGGCATGGGTGTGTGTGTTTCTCCTTAGGATAATTTAGGTTAAGTAGTGAGTAAGCTTAGAGACTGATGACCTTAGCAGTTAAGTCCCATAAGATTTCACAGACATTTGAACATTTTTTCATAGCGTTTGTGTTTGTTTACGTCACGTGTATTCTTGTTCAAATGTATGTGAATTCCTAAGGGACCAAATTGCTGAGGTAATAGACCCTAGACTCGAACCTCCGGCGGGAGGGGCCGCGCAATCCTGATTTGGCGTCTCAAACCGCGCGGCCACTCCGCGCAGCAGGTTTATTCTTACTATGAGCAAAATAAACTCGACTGTGAAATGTTGTTAGGAGAGGAATCCTGCCTCGGCATTCAGTCTGCGCTATATGAATATATTCAGTTTCCAATCGATAAATGGGGAATATAGTATGGGACAACCTTTTATATCACCTACGAGTATCACACTGCGTTTTCAAAACGGTGGAGAAGCAACAGAAGAATATAATTCATGTACTTTCCTTTTGCTTGTGACTCATTGCCAACATAAAGACCATTTTTAGGGTTCTGTAACTCAATCGATAAAAACGGAACCCTTGTAGGACAACTTCGTTGCTCTTTTGTCTGTCTGTCTTTTAAGACCCCCTTCTCTCAGGAAAGGGTAGATGTACCACGTTGAAGTTTACGTCAAATGCTAAGATATGCGGTCCCTTGGCAGTGTAATAAATTTAAGCCTTTAAATCAATGCATTCAAAAATATGGCCACTTATGTTGCAAATATTTGATACGCGCAAACTCATTCATCGAAACCTAAAGATGAACTATCTATACACATAACTGGGTTTCTTAGGAGCCTTCACAGCAAGAGTCCTACTCGGACTTGTCTGGTTTTTAAGTTTCTAGCGATGTTATCTAGGAAGGTGATGTGCGAATTAAGATGTAACCTTCTTTTTTTTCAGAAGGAGCTGAGTTCAAGTTCCCAATTATTTTACATTGTATTAGTTTTTCCGACGGCACCGTGAGAGAGACGTCGAAAGACAGCTCCTAAGCTAACATTTCATCTGCTTAATTTTAAAGATTACGAGACGCCGAAATTCAGTTTTGTTCCGCCAATTGCTCCGTGCCATGGTACTATCCAACAATTTAGGGTAAACGTTGATGCACCCAAATGAGCATGACTAATCCTTGTTGAGCAGTTGGTGACGGATACCTTTTTGTAGTGGGCAGCGACTGCGAGCACTGGCTCTTCACATAGTCTGGAATCATGATCTGATGATCGTTATTATAACCGAAACAGATTACCTCCGGTAGAACGAAAACAGCTGTCATAACTTTTACTTTTTTTTAAGTGCCTGCCAATATTTTTCGAGACGTTCTATGAACCATAACGCATCAAATTTGAGAGGTGGTAGACCACGCAGTGGTGGACGCTCAGCTGATGTTTGAAAGGAGAGTGCCAGAGCGTAGTTACATAATTTGCTGCATGTTAAACGTTCTTGGTCATTATTTGCGAAAACTGGTATTGTGACAGTGAGTCACAATGCGCCTGACTGCAAGTGAATCGCAAAGTGAGAGCAAGAGAGTGAGAGAGTGAAAGAGAACGGTGGCTGTCTGCCGCCGCCTCGCGCAGCAACCGGTGGCCGCCACGCGATAAGGCGTGGGCGTATGAGAGGCCCTGCCGCCGCCTTGCATCAGCCGCGCCGCCGCAGATGGCATCTGCACGCGCCGCGCTCTGCTAGGCCCTCGCTTAGCTGCTTATCGGTCAGCCAGCGAGTCAGCTAGTCCCCCCCCCCCCCCCCCACTCTCTTTCTCTCTCTCACCACTCCACATCGTTGATCTTGCATATGCCCAGCCCGTCCCATTCCGTTCTGCATATATTTTCCCTTCCACTCGTCCACTAGTCCGTTTACAGAGAAACTTCTGGATAAAAAAATGTTCTTGTGTCCCCACAGGGAATTACAGACTTTTATTGTCACTCGAAACAATTATATGAAGAGAAAGGATGCAGAGGAACATATACCACTCACTCTGAAATTGTCTACCTGTAATTTCCAACACTACTTGTAAATGCAGACCTGTTAGTCTAAATGGTTGCTTCAATTATTCGGATGGTGTACACTGCTGGCCATTAAAACTGCTACACCAAGAAGAAATGCAGATGATAAACGAGTATTCATTGGACAAATACACTCCTGGAAATGGAAAAAAGAACACATTGACACCGGTGTGTCAGACCCACCATACTTGCTCCGGACACTGCGAGAGGGCTGTACAAGCAATGATCACACGCACGGCACAGCAGACACACCAGGAACCGCGGTGTTGGGCGTCGAATGGCGCTAGCTGCGCAGCATTTGTGCACCGCCGCCGTCAGTGTCAGCCAGTTTGCCGTGGCATACGGAGCTCCATCGCAGTCTTTAACACTGGTAGCATGCCGCGACAGCGTGGACGTGAACCGTATGTGCAGTTGACGGACTTTGAGCGAGGGCGTATAGTGGGCATGCGGGAGGCCTGGTGGACGTACCGCCGAATTGCTCAACACGTGGGGCGTGAGGTCTCCACAGTACATCGATGTTGTCGCTAGTGGTCGGCGGAAGGTGCACGTGCCCGTCGACCTGGGACCGGACCGCAGCGACGCACGGATGCACGCCAAGACCGTAGGATCCTACGCAGTGCCGTAGGGGACCGCACCGCCACTTCCCAGCAAATTAGGGACACTGTTGCTCCTGGGGTATCGGCGAGGACCATTCGCAACCGTCTCCATGAATCTGGGCTACGGTCCCGCACACCGTTAGGCCGTCTTCCGCTCACGCCCCAACATCGTGCAGCCCGCCTCCAGTGGTGTCGCGACAGGCGTGAATGGAGGGACGAATGGAGACGTGTCGTCTTCAGCGATGAGAGTCGCTTCTGCCTTGGTGCCAATGATGGTCGTATGCGTGTTTGGCGCCGTGCAGGTGAGCGCCACAATCAGGACTGCATACGACCGAGGCTCACAGGGCCAACACCCGGCATCATGGTGTGGGGAGCGATCTCCTACACTGGCCGTACACCACTGGTGATCGTCGAGGGACACTGAATAGTGCACGGTACATCCAAACCGTCATCGAACCCATCGTTCTACCATTCCTAGACCGGCAAGGGAACTTGCTGTTCCAACAGGACAATGCACGTCCGCATGTATCCCGTGCCACCCAACGTGCTCTAGAAGGTGTAAGTCAACTACCCTGGCCAGCAAGATCTCCGGATCTGTCCCCCATTGAGCATGTTTGGGACTGGATGAAGCGTCGTCTCACGCGGTCTGCACGTCCAGCACGAACGCTGGTCCAACTGAGGCGTCAGGTGGAAATGGCATGGCAAGCCGTTCCACAGGACTACATCCAGCATCTCTACGATCGTCTCCATGGGAGAATAGCAGCCTGCATTGCTGCGAAAGGTGGATATACACTGTACTAGTGCCGACACTGTGCATGCTCTGTTGCCTGTGTCTATGTGCCTGTGGTTCTGTCAGTGTGATCATGTGATGTATCTGACCCCAGGAATGTGTCAATAAAGTTTCCCCTTCCTGGGACAATGAATTCACGGTGTTCTTATTTCAATTTCCAGGAGTGTATATTATACTAGAACTGACATGTGATTACATTTTCACGCAATTTGAGTGCATAAATCCTGAGAAATCAGTACCCAGAACAACCACCTCTGGCCGTAATAACGGCCTTGATACGCCCGGACATTAAGTCAAACAGCGCTTGGATGGCGTGTACAGGTACAGCTGCCCCTGCAGCTTCAACACGATACCACAGGTCATCAAGAGTAGTGACTAGCGTATTGTGACGAGCCAGTTCCTCGGCCACCATTGACCAGACGTTTTCAGTTGATGAGAGATCTGGAGAATGTGCTGGCAAGGGCAGCAGTCGAACATTTTCTGTACCCAGAAAGGCCGGTACAGGACCTGTAACATGCGGTCGTGCAATATCCTGCTGAAACCTAGGGTTTGGCAGGGATCGAATGAAGGGTAGAGCCAGTGCCGTCAATGCGAATACACGCTTCCAGTGTGCGTTCACAGCGATGGCGCCAAACACGGATGCGACCAACATGATGCTGTAAACAGAACCTGGATTCATCCGAAAAAATGACGTTTTGCCATTCGTGCACCCAGGTTCGTCGTTGAGTACACCATCGCAGGCGCTCCTGTCTGTGATGCAGCGTCAAGGGTAACCGCAGTCATAGTCTCCGAGCTGATAGTCCATGCTGCTGCAAACGTCGCCGAACTGTTCGATCAGATGGTTGTTGTCTTGCAAACGTCCCCATCTGTTGACTCAGGGATCGAGACGTGGCTGCACGATCCGTTACAGCCATGCGGATAAGATGCCTGTCATCTCGACTGCTAGTGATACGAGGCCGTTGGGATCCAGCACGGCGTTCCGTATTACCCTCCTGAACCCACCGATTCCATATTCTGCTGACAGTCATTGGATCTCGACCAACGCGAGCAGCAATGTCGCGATACGATAATCTGACCTTTATCAAAGTCGGAAACGTGATGGTACGCATATCTCGTCCTTACACGAGGCATCACAACAACGTTTCACCAGGCAACGCCGGTCAACTGCTGTTTGTGTATGAGAAATCGGTTGGAAACTTTCCTCATTTCAGCGTGTTGTAGGTATGGCCACCGGCGCCAACCTTGTGTGAATGCTCTGAAAAGCTAATCATTTGCGTATCACAGCATCTTCTTCCTGTCGGTTAAATTTCGCGTCTGTAGCACGTCATCTTCGTGGTGTAGCAATTTTAATGGCCAGTAGTTTATAACTTCGTAGCGTTTTTCCATAAGTTTCCTATACTCAACAGATGCATATAACATACACATTAGTCATAAATAATATTCTCTTCGCTATTTGCAATAGCCTGCCAACGCTGTGGTAACATTTTGACTTCGCGACTATAGAATTACTTGGTTTTCAAGCGAAGAACTCGTCGAGCCATGTTCCGAACTTATTTTCATCCGGAAAAGAAGTTCCTTGAAGGTTTTTCGATAAACAGCGGAAAAGGTGATAAATGGTTCAAATGGCTCTGAGCACTATGGGACGTAACATCTGAGGTCATCAGTCCCCTAGAACTTACTACTTAAACCTAACTAACGTAAGGACATCACAAACATCCATGCCCGAGGCAGGATTCGAACCTTCGACCGCAGCAGCAGCGCGGTTCCGGACTGAAGCGCCTAGAAAATGTGATAATTTGAGGGCGCAACGCGAGGTGAATAATGTGGGTGCGAAATGACTTGCAAACCCAACTCCTGTAGAGTGCTTTTTTGTCAGTACAGCAGAATGCACGTGGGCGTTATCGCGCAGCAGCATCACTTCACGCGGACTTCCTGGTCGTTGTTCTTGGACTGCATCTTCAAGACGTCTCAGTCGTCAGATGTGTCAGCAGTGATGGTTACACTTAGGGGAAGCAATTCATCGTATACCACTCTGTCGCTGTTCCACTAGATATATAACATTATGTTTTGTCCATGAGCTCAGGTCCTTGTAGGGGGGAGTTGCTGCTCTGTTTGGACTCAAACATTGCTTTCTTTCCCTTCTTTTCTAGCGACAACAGCTCCATTCAGTATCTCCAAATCACAAAATGACAATATGTAATCTCAAATAGCAACAGTGAACTACAAACAGAAAATGATAATAGATAAATAAAGGCATAGCAACCGTAATATCAACATGCGAAACAAAACGCTGCGAACTTAAGCATCAACCTGATACAATTATTCAAAACTAATAGTCCTTGAAATTTAGATTTAGACCCTGGACTAACATTTTCAGGATATTAACAAAAGTAAAGACTAGCTGCTACCTATGGTTTCCTTGCAGATACACATTGTCCACGCACTTCATAACGCGTGTGATTTTCATAATGCTGTAATTTTCAGTCAACAAGCTTGCGTCTTTAGATCGCAATAAAACTTTATGTGTAGTCAGTATTTACGGTCACAGTCAGAAGAAAATTTAATTTAACCAATTTCATTGCAAAAACTGTTGCAATATCTAAACGAAATTAATGCCTGAGACGAGAGTGGTCGTCTTCTGCAACTGAGTGGTAAGTGCACTTTGTAAAACAGGGACGGCTTCACACTTCGTGCAACGTACAGGGTGCTTATAACTAAACTTTCGCCACTTGAGAGAGTCACTAAGAAAAAAGAGAGATTGTAGGGAAATGCAACTTTGTCGAAAGATTTGTAAGGACATGCGGAAGAAAAAAAAAAAGAAAAAACGAATAAACCACTGAAACAAAGACATTTTAATTTCCACAAGAGAAGGTATTTGTTAACTGCAAGCCATGTCTACCTTTCAGGTTATTACCATTGGTCCATGTAGCCACCACCTGTACCCACGACAGCCTGAGAGTCTATATGGGTACCATTTCACAATTGTCCGCAGCACTGTGGGCCATGAAATGTTCAAGGTGGCGCTGCACAGCGCGTGCACTGCTTGAACGAAGCTCGCACATTGCGTCCAGCATTTTCAGCCATGGCAACAGTAAATACTTCCACAATTCGTGGCGCAATTGATCGTCGTCCTCTCCTAGGAGCAATTCCGAAATCATCAGCTATTTCCAACTTCCGAATTATATCCTTCAACCCCGGTGCGGAAAAAGGACCTCTCCGTATTCCTTTAACGCGTGGATATTCTTGCAGATCAGCAGCACTGTTCCTCTTTTGATAAAATAGCTATTTGTGCAAAACCCTGCTCACCTTGTCCAGTCGCATGTCGACTGTCTGCAGCTGCCACGATGCTTGTACTTCAACACTACATCGTCGTACCAGAACCGGTGCAGTCATGACAATAACACTACTAACAACGCACAGTAAATAGTTTTCCATCTACACTGGCTCAAGTAGAGGAAGTTTAATCGTAATCACCCTCCATTTCTGTACGAGAACCAGTATCTAAACCTTTTTGAATTCGAAAACCAGAGTTGTTGGACAAATCCTGTTTTCTACAGATATTTTTCAGTTTCGCTTCTTCGTACAAGAAAAAGTAGCCCATGGAAATTATTGATAAACAGAAAAAATTTGATTCTGTTTTTAGTTTACCTAAAAATTTACACAAGTTTGTAAGCGATCCCAGCGCTAACGAGCGCCTTAGGAAACTTATTTCTGTAGCGGAACCACCAGGATACGTCGATCTTTCCGATGACGTTATGAGTTTTCATAACCTTTCGCTTTTGCTAAAATCATTCAACATCTAAGCATGGCATTTAATCTGTAATAGTATGCATGCCCTTCCATTGTACAGTGTATTCCCTAGTTAGTGTCCCACAGCCAACGCGTCACAGGAACAAGCACCTGGTTCTAGCAGTCCAGACAGTAAACTGGTTGAACAGTTCACATGGCGACTTCATAAGAAACTAATCAGACACTGACTTGAAAAACCCAGTAAATCACCGAGCGAGGTGGCGCAGTGGTAAGACACTGGACTCGCATTCGGAAGGACGACGGTTCAATCCCGCGTCCGGCCATCCTGATTTAGGTTTTCCGTGATTTCCCTAAATCACTCCAGGCAAATGCCGGGATGGTTCCTATGAAAGGGCACGGCCGACTTCCTTCCCCATCCTTCCCTAATCCGATGAGACCGATGACCACGCTGTCTGGTCTCCTTCCCCAAACCAACCAACCAACCCAGTAAATCTTTCAAACGTTAATGTTTCATTCGATTAAGCACATTGTTTCGGGAAGACGGTGTCTAAATACGTAGATTCATGTCCAGAATGTGATGCTCTGTAAGCTCTAGAAAAACGTGAAGTTTTCGGATTCTTTCGCCCCACCAAAATGGATAGGCGAGAAAGTGCTTTTAAGCAGGGTTCGATATTATTGTTTCCTGGATCTATCACTCAAAAACTGAAGTGTTTAATTATTAATTACAGATTTCCTTTCCAATCCGTAACATTTCCCTCAAGTTAACTGTGAACGATTTTTCATCTTCAGTTAGCGATTAAGTGACTTAACTTAATAAGCTTGATCAAATTAGAGTGGTTCAAGAGAACTTTTTGCTGAGCAGTTAATGTAGCGAAGCAAACGAGCCGGCTGCGGTGGCCGTGCGGTTCTGGCGCTGCAGTCCGGAACCGCGAGGCTGCTACGGTCGCAGGTTCGAATTCTGCCTCGGGCATGGGTGTGTGTGTGATGTCCTTAGGTTAGTTAGGTTTAAGTAGTTCTAAGTTCTAGGGGGCTTATGACCTAAGATGTTGAGTCCCATAGTGCTCAGAGCCATTTGAACCATTTTTTTGAAGCAAACGACAGACATTCGAAATCTAAACTAATGAGGTCGTCCAGTAGAATATAAACAACAGATATTCCCAGTGGAGGTAGGAGACTGCGCTTATGGGACACTTGTAAAAACCTGCGTAAAGAGCGACCAGCACATGCCCACGAGAAAAAATGATCCCTGTATTAGTCAACATCGTGTTTCCACATAGTTATAGCCAGTATACTCAGGCAGACAACCATTTTCCAACGGTCGACGAGAGACACTAGGTACGCGCCATTGGCCCACCAGTACGACTGGGCATTCCTTCGGGTCTATAATAAGAGCCAAATGGCCCGTGAGAACGGTTTTCGTCGTCGGGAAATTAGACGTTGCTCGTGTAATCTTTTGCTCGCACGCAGTATACTAGAACATAAATCTGCAGCGAGGTTCGGTTGGGACCGCGCCACGAACTGTGTGCCCGTGTTTTCGGGCCGAGTAGTATTTCTTTACAGGACATAAAATGGCTCAAATTAATGTCGGATCGAAAGAGCGGCCGGCATGCGCGCTGGGGCGGACAAATTTCGTGTGGATCGGAACGTCGGAAACCGCAGCGCGGCGGGAGCGAGGACGAGCAGAAAAAAGCCAGTCGGCTGGCTAGTGGCCGGCTACCTGTTGTGGCGGTTCACGCGCCGCTTGCTCCGGGCCTCGCCCAAATTACAGGGCCTGCCGCTGCTTCATTACACGGCCCGCGCATGCGCACACGCTCGGCGCTGGCGCTCTTCCGTTCCCAAGCGGACCGCGTGCTCTCTCGCTTTCCTCGATTCCCACCGCACTGTGCCCACGTTTTCCCCCACTACCTGCGTAAATCATGCTTTTAATAAATCAGTAATACAGTTTGCATAGAAAACGTTAGACTTTTAATTTTTTGAGGACATATGCGTTATTAATGTTTCGTTTTTTTTTTTAATTCTGTTTTCCCCTATTCTACATTAAAACTGCCGTTTAACAGTCACGTAGAAAAAATGGAGTTACCTTTCGGATTCGTACCTGAAGTCCTTGTTTACTGTCAAATTCCTATTCCACAGTACCGTACCAAGCCGCCAGAGGATATTGATAAAGTAAAGATATTCGGCTCCATTTTGTTTTGGCTTCTCTGGTGTCATGCTACGGTACTTACGGCAATATGTCGCAGGGATTTCAATGTGTATCAATACTGCAGATACGTACCTCCAAATATACAAAAAATTAATTGCGTACTATAGTTTTTCGAGGTAATAATTAAAATTTTCTGACTATCCTTCTTATTTGTCACTCCCTTTCTTTTTGTGCTATTTATTTATTAATTTTTATTTAACCTGATTAGCTCTTACATACACACTACCTTTTCTACATCATAGTTACCTAAGAAATAACTTTAATTTTAGTACGACAATTTTGACAAGTAGTAATAAAATGATTTGAGTATCTGTAGAAACAAAATGAATAAATAATACTGACTAAGAGCTAATAAATTTAATGCTTCCAGCAGTTCTATTACTGCAGCTCCGAATAATAATAATAATTATAATAGTGGCAGTTACAGAAAGAATTTGTAGGTGTACAAAGTTGTGATAATGGCACTTAAAAAAAGAATATTTAGGTGTCCAAGGTAGATTTTTTGCGATGTAGCTAGTTTTGGCAAAGAGAAATTTAAGGAGATCGCACGAGTTAAGAACGCTGGGAAATGAGAAGGATAGGGTTGGAAAGAAGTATGGAAACGGGTAACGAGTGCACATAGGGACAATGGTAGCAGTTATTGCTCATTAACAGTGTTTTGAAACTGGAGATATTATTCAGTTCACACAGAAGGATTAAGATCGACGAGAGATCTGAGGGACACAGACTTGTTACAAACTTTAAATAGTGAAATGTTGCAGATTCCGCAACTTTTCTACGTAGAATAAAGATATGACTGTGATACATTCGTCATCGATTAAGTTCAAATGGTCAGACATGGTCAGTGCAGATCATGTGCTCAAACCTCCGTAACAAAAAAGTGTCTCTTGAAATAGTATGCCCGCATCTCGTGGTCGTGCGGTAGCGTTCTCGCTTCCCACGCCCGGGTTCCCGGGTTCGATTCCCGGCGGGGTCAGGGATTTTCTCTGCCTCGTGATGGCTGGGTGTTGTGTGCTGTCCTTAGGTTAGTTAGGTTTAAGTAGTTCTAAGTTCTAGGGGACTTATGACCACAGCAGTTGAGTCCCATAGTGCTCAGAGCCATTTGAACCATTTTTGACTCGCCTGTGCTTCAACAAGTGCGAGCATGGAGGGAGTACCTGTACGACAAGCGCAACAACGCGAACAGAGTCCTGGCGCAGCCACTCTGCCTCGGAGCCATAACTGTCCGTTGTTCGGAAGCCTACTGGCTGCGCTTCCTTTTTTCGGTTCGGTTTCGACGCCGATTAGCGCCACAACACGCCCGCAGAGACCGGCGCTATCTCCGACACACACCGCTGGGGGCCCGTTGCCTAAGTCTCAGGGTCAAAGGACACGTGCTATCACTGTCTGATGTTAGAAGCACCAGCCGCTGTTTTATTTACACTTATCACAGCTGCTGAACTTGACCCGCGCTCGTTGAAAAAGAATCGTCCCATGCTGCATGATGCAAAACATGTCAACTGTTCTCTTCTGTCGTCTCCTGGCGCCCGTCTCGCAGTGGCTGGCGGAAGGGATGACCGGACATTGTCTCAGACGCTACACTTATTGCCACCATCACAAGTACTATTTTCAACACATTAGTAGTTTACCAGCATGCTGTCTGATAACGAGATTAGGAAAGTCTTTCTTAAAACAAATAATGGAAGATTCTATCAGAATTTTGTGGTATTCTTGAGCTATGGTAGTGCAGCGCAAATACGAAAGAAATTTCAGAGTTAAAAAGAGATGGGCCTTGTAGCAAAATATGTAACAAAATTAATTTAGTATTACACGTATTACCGGCTTTACTCTTATCACGTCTTTGTTCATCTCAGTCCACTCACTTTTAATAGTGTGAAGCAATGTTCAACACATCTTCATATAATCCACGGGCTTCAGTTTTCGCCAGTTTTGTTCGGAGTGTTTAAATTACTGGTTTTCGTCGATTCTTTCAGAAATAGTACTGTTATAAATTCGCAAGGTGATAAGGTAGAATTAAACTCTGTTTCAGACTTGTATGGTGGATCATCAAAATACATCCACTGAATTATCGCATTTGTAATGGACTAACGGGTCAGCTGGAGCGTTAAGATGAAATCTCTACAGGTACATTTCTTGACGAGGACTTGTCAACATGAAGCGACGATTTTCCTCGAATTTCGCTGTCATTCAGTCGCCTTTATCTTCAGTGCGGCCACTGTATCTGCCATTTTCCTTGTTGTTCTAGCCGCCGTAACTCCTTCCCTAAACTCATAGTTGACTCACTCTCCTTAATTCGATGTAACAGGCCCTCACAGTTAAGATAAGGTACGGTGAATGTTTTCTTGTGATGAGAAACCTTATCTGTGATCAGAGCAAACTTTGAGGGAGGTTTTGGTTTCTTATACGAGTGACAAACTGGTGACAATATGGAAATTATACCTGACAAAGCAGCGGAAAAGAAGTCCACTGTGCGTATAATGTAGTGGAAATTAATATAAGGCAGGGTTGCTAAGAAAAGTAACACTAAAATACCTCAAGCACATATATATTTTATCATGATACATGTAAGACACAAGGAATCATGACGGAATTACATGATTTCTTTCATAGCTTAAGCAACTAAAAACGGCGTTTGCATTTCGTGGATGGAAATTAATATAAAGGCACTCACTGATGTGTTACTGTGTTGTTAGCACATTGTCCAGCCTCCGTTCTTCCTAATTACGTCAGAAATGCTCTTCGGCATTGGGTTTGATAGAATTTCTAGTTCTTGCAATGAAATTGCCGCCCATTCTTCTTGTATCGTTCTTTTCAGCGTATATACGGCCTCATATCGACTTCCATTGCGATAAACACGCCTCGCAAGTATTCCGCAAATGTTTTCTAATGTGTTAAAATCCGAGCTACGTGCAGACCAGAGTAAGACATCGACATATCTTTACCTTGAAACCACTTTTTGGTGGTAATAGAAAGCTGCACAGTTTTCGCCAGTTTTGTTGAAACTTTAGACTTTCGTCCCCCATGTCCTCATACATTCTAATCAATTTTCTCTCTAGCATCTCAATATACATGTTAGAGACAATTGCAGTGTTCAACCAAACAATGCGCGATTTACCTTTAGCGCAGAAGGCTGCCTATATCATAACACTTCCACCACCAAAATTTCTGCTCACTCTTAGCTGCTGCTCTGTTCTCAGATCGTGCCAATAACACTGAAATCCATTCATCCTATCTGCGTTAAACTTCTTCTCATCACGGAAGGTCTCTCTATCTCATTCTGAAGTCCATAACTTCTTTCTTTTTCCAGCAAACTCCAAACTAGCCCTTGCATGTTTAGGTATTAGAGCAGGTCTCTGCAGTCGCTTCTTGAATGCAAGATGTTTATCGTCCGAGAAAATTTGTCATAGACACCTGGCAGTTACTGGCAACTGTAAATCAGCAACAAATTGAGAAGAATAACGTTCTGTGACCCTTGCTTTTCGCAAAAGTAACCGTTTCGATGCCTCAGATAATTTTTTACTTTGCCCGCGATTTCGGTTCTGTCCATCCCGTGCACCCAATCTAACGAACTCATCACTGCACTTGAACGGTTCAACTTCTTGGCGATTTGGCCATGAGAGAACCCTATTTTCTTGTACGCACTGTATTTGCTTTTTCTGCTTCTTCCCCCTCTCTCCGTCCATCTCAACTTCTTTTTTCCATTTCCTCCTTCCTCCTCTCTTTGTCTGCCTCCCCCTGCCCCGTTCTTCTCGTCATTGCCTCTTCCCCTGTCCGTCCATGTCCTCCTCCCCACCTTAGATCACCACCACCAAGCTGTGATCGCCGCCACAATAGCAAGCTGGTGGTTCTTACCCACACAGTACTTCTTTCCAGATAGTAAGTAATATGAGTACCAAGTTTGACTGAAATCGATCTAGGGGTTTAGTAGGAGCTTTTCTCGTGCGACTTTGCCAGAATGCGCACATGTGAAATACATTTTACACGTATTTAACATACGTCGCATATATTTTTACAAACATTTCACCTGTATGTGTAGTGAATTTCGCCGTGCAGTTTAGTTTCCACGCAGCTCAAGTGTTGATGATGTCGTATCCTCCTGAACTATGTGTCGTGCGAAGATACCTTTGTGTAGGGACGTCCAGCGGGATATGTGGCTACTATCTGCAAAATTTGTTGCAAATAGAGTTGTTAACAGATAATAAATTTAAACGCCATGCGTGATTCGTCAGTTTTTCACTCATACCAGTATTTATGACGTCATATCTCCTGAATTGTGCGTCGTAAAATGATATAATTTTACAGTTAGATTCAGTGGAATAAATGAATGATTACTGTCTGCAAAATTTGTCGTGCATAAATTTTGTAGTTAAGAAGTAATGAATTAAAACGTCCTGCCTGATGTGGTAGTTTCACTGCATAAACAAAGAAAATGCAGTTCTCCCTTTCGCCATTTAGTGGGGGTTGTCGGGGAGAAAAAGTTTGTTAAAGATTTGAAAGTTTGCTGCAGGTCACTAAGTGTGGTGTCACCGCCAGACACCACACTTGCTAGGTGGTAGCCTTTAAATCGGCCACGGTCCTTTAGTATACGTGGGACCCGCGTGTCGCCACTATCAGTGATTGCAGACCGAACGCCGCCACACGGCAGGTCTAGTCTAGAGAGACTACCTAGCACTCGCCCCAGTTGTACAGCCGACTTTGCTATTCACTACCTACAAACGCTCTCATTTGCAGAGACGACAGTTTAGCATAGCCTTCAGCTACGTCATTTGCTACGACCTAGCAAGGCGCCATATTCCGTTACTATTCTGAACAGATAATATTGTGAATCATGTACCGTCAAGACCGACGTTCATCATTAATGGATTAAAGTTAGGTATCAGACTAATTATGTCCGCTTTCTGAATTCTCATTCCTTGTCATGCTCCAGACCTCACGTCAGTGTAGTTATTCCCTCCGCACGCCAGCCTGCTTGAGCTGAAACGCGTGTATTTCGGCCTCGTCTAGTAACACGGTGTTGGCTCTCCTGCCAACACTACACTAAGTACTCTCATTCTCAAATAATGGATGAACAGTCGCTTATGGTGACTACACAGGTAGTCACACCCACCGTCGCCCCTATGATAGGCACGTGGTTCTTATGCCCACAGTAAGCGATATTTGTACAGTGATTATACAGAATCCGCCTCGATTGAAAATAGAAACCGTATGTTGACCTAGGTTTCGGCGCGGATAACCACGCCTTCTTCGGAACATACTAAAACTACAAACTGCCTAAAGAGGCATAGTCAAACATTAATAAAGAACGCCCAAACGGGGCCTCTTTAGGCAGTTTGTAGTTTTGGTGTGTTCCGAAGAAGGCGTGGTTATCCGCGCCGAAACCTAGGTCAACATCCGGTTTCTATTTGCAATCGAGGCGGATTCTTTATAATCATTAAATTATTCACGATTGCTGACGAGGTGCAACGTTAAAAGTTCTCATATTTGTACCAAGTCTGGTTGAAATCGGTCCATCTGTTTAGGACGAGGTGTGTAACACACATATATACATATTTACATACGTACATCCATTTCTGTAATACATATGGATTAATAGCAGTGATTCAGGTTGATGTAGCTACAAGTAATCGTATCTCAACCGAGGATGGCAGCGTGCTGCCGAAACGTGTCGTGTTAATAAAAGTAAAGAGTGACTGTAGAAGTAAAAATAATTTAATAAATTTGGAAAACAGTCGCTGACTTCAATTCATTGCTACTGAACATGGGTAAAATTTAAACAATTTTTTTGTCAGAGTTGTTTATGATTTTTACGTTACACACTGCGCCTGTCCCTCTAGCAGCACGTTAGACGCAGTGCCCTAGGGATGTCGGTGTGAAGGTTGGCGGTAACGGCGTCGGCCGGCTGGTGCAGCGGCCCGGGTTCACGCGGTTCCCACGGCTGCGGCCGACCCGCGCCTCGGCCTGCCCGCACAGCCGTCTCCTCCCGGGCTCTCGTGCAGTCCGTTTAGCGTTCCTCAGCACTGCACGTCTTCCCCTGCGCATTTCATATTCTCAGCACACATTTTCCGTTCAACTACACTGCTCTGACATCAGACGATCATCCTCCCATGTTATCTTCATAACTGTCGAGATACTGACGATTTAGGATAAAACTAATCGAGAATTAGGAAACTTATTAATTCAGCAGCTTTTAGCTGTTTTAAAGTGCGCTTTTCAGTATCTAATAAGAGGTACCTGCCTCCGTTAGCCACTTGCTGTGCAAACTTACTACCTCTCTACCACGAGAAGCTGGATGTCAGGTTTTCCTTTCATCTACTTTAGGGCCTTAACGACACTCACTAGAAATTCTACCCCTTTCCGGTATGAAGAACGGCTATCTACGAGGCTTCGATTGAGAGAAAGTTTTCATTATATGCCTCTTGTTTGTAGTCCATGTCATGTTATACAATGAGATCACAAAAGTCATGGAATATCTCCTAACATCGTGTCATGCCTTCTTTTGCCGGCCGTAATGCAGCAGTTCGACGTGCCACGGACTCAACAAGTCGTTGCAAGTCGCCTGAAGAAATATTGAGCCACGCTGCTGCTCTAGGGCTCCATAACTGCGGAATTGTTGACGGTGCAAGATTTTGTGCATGAACTGACTTACCGAGTATGTCACATAAATGTTCGATGGCATTCATGTCGTGCGATCTTGGCGGATAAATCATTCGCTCCAATTGACCAGAATGTTCTTCGAACCAATCGCGAACAACTGTGACCCCGTGACATGGCGCATTGTCATCCATAAAATTTCCACCGTCGTTTGGAGACATGAAGTCCATGAATGACTGCAGATGGTCCCCAAGTAGCCGAAAATAACCATTTCCAGTCAATGATCGGTTCACTTCGGCCAGAAGCCCCAGTCCATTCTATGTCAACACGGCTCACACCATTATGGAGCCACCGCTAGCTTGCAGAGTGCCTTGTTGGCTCCCTGGGTCCATGACTTCGTGGCGTCTGCGCCACACTTGTTTCCTACCATCAGCTTTTGCCAACTGAAACCGGGACTCACCTGACCTGAATACGGTTTTCCAGTCGTCTAGGGTCCAACAGATATGGTGACGAGCGCAAGAGACGCGCTTCAGGCGATGTCGTGCTGTTAGCAAAGCCACTCGCTTCGACCGTCTGCCACCATAGCCTATTAACGCCCAATTTCGCCGCACTGTCCAAACGGATACGTTCGTCGTACGTCTTACACTGATTTCTGCGTTTATTTACGCAGTGTTGCTTGTCTGTTTGCACTGAAAACTCTGCGCAAATGCCACTGCTCTCGGTTGTCAAGCGAAGGCCGTCCTGCGTTGTCCGTGGTGAGAGGTAATGCCTGAAATGTGGTATTCTCGGCACGCTCTTAACACTGTGGATATCGCAATATTGAATTCCATAACGATTTCCAAAGGAGAATGTCCCATGCGTCTAGCTCCAACTACTATCCTGCGTTCCAAGTCTGTTAATTCCCATCGTGTGGCCATAATCACGCCAGAAACCGTTGCACGTGAATCGCCTGAGTACAAATGAAGCTCTGCCAAAGCAATGCCCATTCATACGCGATACCAGCGCCATCTGTGTACGTGCACATTGCTATCCCGTGACTCAAGTCACCTCAGTGTAAAATGTATCAACGTTTCGGGCACTGTTCTGATAATCATACCGATTCCCAATGTGTGCCAAGAAAATTCAGTTTTAAATTACTGCCAAAAAAGAACATCATCTCCATCTCCCTTCCGACATCCAATGATGTGTAGAATTTTATTCACGCTCCTTTTAACCAAGTACAGAGACAAAATCAACTAAGAATCCTCCCATGTTATTTTTATATTTGTCGACCTGCTAGTGATTTAAGATAAAAACTAATCGAAAATAACAAAAAGTAATTAATTGAGCACCTTTGGGTGGTTTAAAATGCCTTTTCAAAAATTTTCAGAGGTATGGAGAACTACATGTAGGAAGTGTTTTGGACAATACATCCATTTTTATAACTAAAGAATATATATTTGTGTTCTTTCACTTCTTCTACGATTTGTACCTGACCGCAGCCACAGATCTAAATTCTACATCTACATCTACATCCATACTCCGCAAGCCACCTGACGGTGTGTGGCGGAGGGTACCTTGAGTACCTCTATCGGTTCTCTCTTCTATTCCAGTCTCGTATTGTTGGTGGAAAGAAGGATTGTCGGTATGCCTCTGTGTGAGCTCTAATCTCTCTGATTTTATCCTCATGGTCTCTTCGCGAGATATACGTAGGAGGAAGCAATATACTGCCTGACTCTTCGGTGAAGGTATGTTCTCGAAACTTTGACAAAATCCCGTACCGAGCTACTGAGCGTCTCTCCTGCAGAGTCTTCCACTGGAGTTTATCTATCATCTCCGTAACGCTTTCGCGATTACTAAATGATCCTGTAACGAAGCGCGCTGCTCTCCGTTGGATCTTCTCTATATCTTCTATCAACCCTATCTGGTACGGATCCCACACTGCTGAGCAGTATTCAAGCAGTGGGCGAACAAGCGTACTGTAACCTACTTCCTTTGTTTTCGGATTGCATTTCCTTAGGATTCTTCCAATGAATCTCAGTCTGGCATCTGCTTTACCGGCGATCAACATTATATGATCATTCCATTTTAAATCACTCCTAATGCGTACTCCCAGATAATTTATGGTATTAACGGCTTCCAGTTGCTGACCTGCTATTTTGTAGCTAAATGATAAAGGATCAATCTTTCTGTGTATTCGGAGCACATTACACTTCTCTACATTGAGATTCAATTGCCATTCCCTGCACCATGCGTCAATTCGCTGCAGATCCTCCTGCATTTCAGTACAATTTTCCATTGTTACAACCTCTCGATACACCACAGCATCATCTGCAAAAAGCCTCAGTGAACTTCCGATGTCATCCACCAGGTCATTTATGTATATTGTGAATAGCAACGGTCCTATGACACTCCCCTGCGGCACACCTGAAATCACTCTTACTTCGGAAGACTTCTCTGCATTGAGAATGACATGCTGCGTCCTGTTATCTAGGAACTCCTCAATCCAATCACACAATTGGTCTGATAGTCCATATGCTCTTACTTTGTTCATTAAACGACTGTGGGGAACTGTATCGAACGCCTTGCGGAAGTCAAGAAACACGGCATCCACCTGTGAACCCGTGTCTATGGCCCTCTGAGTCTCGTGGACGAATAGCGCGAGCTGGGTTTCACATGACCGTCTTTTTCGAAACCCATGCTGATTCCTACAGAGTTGCTCCATATTGTTTTTGTTACGAGCTTTCCTGTGGAACAATGGATATCCAGTGCATGTTTAACAAAGTGGTTTCTGGTTTCCATATAGCCTTTTCCATTCTTTGGAGATGACCTTGCTGGTTCGTCTGCCATTAGGAGCAAGGGAAAAAGGGTGCTCTGCCTTGTACCCATTCCCCGCCGCTTGCTACCCATAAGTCTTCGGTTTGAGAGTAAAGAAGATTTTCACAATGCCTGAAATTTGGTATTCTCTTCACAACTTTGACGCTGTGGATCTCGGAATATTGAATTCCCTAACGATTTCGGAAATGGAATGTCTTACACTATGTGATCAAACGTATCCGGACACCACTACAAACATACGTTTTTCATATTAGGTGCATTGTGCTGCCACGTACTGCCAGGTACTCCATATCAGCGACTTCAGTAGTCATTAGACACCGCGAGAGAGCAGAATGGGGCGTCCCGCGGAACTCATGGACTTCAAACGTGGCCAGGTGATTAGGTGTCGCTTGTGTCATGCGTCTGTACGCGAGATTTCAACACTCCTAAACATCCCTAGGTCCACTATTTCCGATGTGAGAGTGTAGTGGAGATATGAAGGGACACGTACAGCACAAAAGCGTACAGGCCGACCTCGTCTGTTGACTGACAGAGGCCTACAATTGAAGAGGATCGTAACGTGTAATGGGAAACATCTATCCAGACCATCACGCAGGAATTCCAAACTGCATCAGGATCCACTGCAAGTAGTGTGATAACTAGGGGGGAGGTGAGAAAACTTGGATTTCATGGTCGAGCAGCTGCTGATAAGCCACACATCACGCCAGTAAATGCCAAACGACGCCTCGCTTGCTGCAAGGAGCGTAAACATTGGACGACTGAACAGAGGAAAAACGTTGTGTGGAGTGAAGAATCACGGTACACAATGTGACGATCCGATGACAGGATGAGGGTGTGGCGAATGGCCGCTGAACGTCATCTGCCAGCGTGTGTAGTGCCAAAATTAAAATTCGGAGGCTGTGGTGTTATGGTGTGGTCGTGTTTTTCGTGGAGGGGGCTGTTGCACCCCTCGTTGTTTTGCGTGGCACTATCACAGAACAGGTCTACATTGATGTTTTAAACACCTTGGTGCTTCCATCTGTTGGGCGAATGCTTCAACACGATCGAGCGATGTTCATAATGCACAGCCTGCGGCGGAGTTGTTACACGACAATAACATTCCTGTAATGGACTGGCCTGTACAAAGTCCTGACTAGAATGCTATAGAACACCTTTGGGATGTTTTGGAACGCCGACTTCCTGCCAGGCCTCACCGACCGACATCGATACCTCTCCAGAGTCCAGCACTCCGCATAGAATGGGCTGCCATTCCCCAAGAAACCTACCAGCACGTGACTGTACGTATGCCTGCGAGAGTGGAAGCTCTCATCAAGGCTCAGGGTAGGCCAATACTATATTGAATTCCTGCATTACCGATGGAGGGCGCCACGAGCTCGTAACTCATTTTCAGCCAGGTGTTCATATGGTCCAATTGGCTCTGAGCACTATGGGACTTAACATCTGAGGTCATCAGTCCCCTAGAACTTCGAACTACTTAAACCTAACTAACCTAAGGACATCACACACATCCATGTCCGAGGCAGGATTCGAGCCTGCGACCGTAGCAGTCGCGCGGTTCCGGACTGAAGCGCCTAGAACCGCTCGGCCACAACGGCCGGCTCAGCCATGTGTCCAGATACTTTTGATCACATAGTGTATATGTCTAGCTCCGACTACCATTCCGCGTTCAAAGTTGTTAATTCCCGCCGTGGGCCATAATCATGTCGGAATCCTTTTCACATGAATCACCTGAGTACAAAAGACAGCTCCGCTAATGCAGTGGCCTTTTTCACCTTGTGTTCCCGATACTACCGCCATTTATATATGTGCATATTGCTATCGCATGAATTTCAGTGGTCTCATATCTCTAATCCAGCCGCTGTAGCCTGTGTAGTTACATTTAGGAAGCTAGTCGCGCTGCTGCTGTGCGTCTTTGCGACTGTGCTCTGTAGCGGTGCGCGATGGCTTGTTGCAGGCGTGGACGCGTTCGCGTACGACCCGCACAAGTTCGCGATGGACTACCACGGGCTGGGCTTCCGCGAGTGCGCGGCCGAGGTGGCGCGCTACCTGGTGACGGTGGAGGGGCTGGACGTGCAGGACCCGCTGCGCCTGCGCCTCATGTCGCACCTGCAGTGCTGCGCCGCGCAGCGCGAGCTCGCCGCCAAGCAGGCCGGCCCGCCGCCCGCATGGCCATACCCGCCCGCCCCCGCACCGGCGCCCGCGCCGCAGCCCTACGGCGCCGACCACCCGTTCGCCGCCGAGCTGGCGGCCGCCTCCTCGGGGGCGGGCGCCGCCTCCGGGGGCGGCGGCGGCGCCGCCGGGCTGCACCACGGCTCGCACCACCAGCAGCAGCACCAGCACCAGCACCAAGCCCAGCAGCAGCAATGCCATACGCCGCCCACCTCCACCGCCGTCTCCTCGGCGGGCAGGCACCCTCAGCAGCAGAACCCCGCGACGACGAGCGCCACGTCGGCGGCCGGCGCCGCCTCCCTGGGCTACGCGGCGCCGCCGCCCTCGCAGTACCACATGAGCCTCAACTCGTTCCCCTCGGCGTCGGGCGGCGCGCACCACCAGACGCCCTTCAACTCGGCCGGCGCCAAGCCGTACCGGCCGTGGGGCGCCGAGGTAGCCTACTGAACGCCTGTCTTCCGTCGACTCACGTCTTCGCCTACAGACTGTACTCCGAGGACAGTATGTCGAAGAGATTCCGCGATATTCTTCTAGTCTCTGGGAAACCTCGCAGCAGTAGCAACGGCTTCCGTACGGCTACAAAGTAACTTCGAGGGTCGATCACTTATATACATATACGAGAAGAAAGCTTCACTATGCAGCAGTGTGGGCCAAGCTTAGACATTAAAATTATTTCTGACAGGAACTCATATATTTCTGTTTCGCAGAAAACGCTGTCAGTCAGAGCTGTTCGATCCTGACGTACAGAGCAGCACAGTACTCTGCCGTCGCTTCTCGCCTACTTTTTGATACTCCATCGTAATACTCCTACTTTTGTAACTAGAAATTTGACAGATCCAATCAAATTATATGAATTTATAAATTATCTCTATTCCTCTCTGTGCTTCGTTACGGGTAGTAAGAAGAAATCAACCCAAGAAAAGAACCTTTCTTTTGACACTGAAGAGTACCAGTAAGATAAAATTTGATTCGTTGTCCGTGGGAAATATAGTAACGCAGAATATATATCTGCTACCAAACAGGAGAATTCGATACAGGAAATGCATCACTAAAACTGAACTGGCGTTCAGCATTTAAATGGAATTATGTCACAAACATTTTTTGCAAAATTTATTTTCGAACGTGATAGGTTCTAACAACCAAAATAGTAGAGAATTTATTTTCTAAATGTTTTTTAAGACAGAAAGAATTGAATGATGTAACAATCAGGTATTCTGCCAGGGTAAATGAAACAAAGAATCAGAACATTATTCTACATATGTTACTATTTACGAGTTTATATTTATCACCTGAGTAATAGTATTCTTTTAGTCTCGTAATAGAAGTTCACAAAACCCACACACAGCAAACTGACCTTTGTTTCCTTACTTTCTACCTAACTCTAAATAATAATTGGATTGTATTCAACACAATTGAGAAGCTGCCCCGTATTGATGTTCCAGAGTATTGTATGGTATTTCCTTGTAACTGTAGAGAAGGACGCTGGCTATTCAGTTTCTCACAGTAATTGGCAGCAGTATGCACTGCGAACAGTTCACGTTAATACAAAAAAGCCAAAAAAAGCTAAATTAACGACGCATAGACGCTGATATGAAATTTTTAACAGCTAACAGGCATTTTGAATTCTGTGTGGCTCCATCGTCTAGTGATCGTCATTGCAAGTTACATCTTTTGACACTAGTGAAATTTAGTATTTCACCACAGACCTTCCCGTTCAACAGATGCTCTGTTAAAGCTAGTTTAAGACCTTCTAGCATGTCATTCATCGTGAAGATTGGTACACAAAGGGTGACAAAAATTATTAATCGATGGTGCGTACAGCTGCAAAAGAAAACATTTTTATTTAGAAAATTATCCTTTACAAGTGGTCGACCCTCGTAACATCACAGAAGATTTCACAAAAAGTGAATTCTGTAGCCTAAAATAGTAGTTTCCAGTTTCAAGAAGTGATCGTCACCGGAGAAGAATTATTCCCGTGTCGTATAGGTTCAAAACTTTTGGGAAAATCTTCAAAGTGCAACTCTATCTTGCAAAATTCTCGCGATCGAGCTACATCGCGAACGAAACTTTCTACTTGTCATTTCCCATGAGTAGTTTCCGGCCCCAAGGGCAGCTACATAGAAAGCACGGAATTGACTGTGATCGCCGACCTGTGATAGGAGAGGCACATCTTTCTGCTTTCATTCCATATCTGTCCTACAGAAATATTGTTGGTAATGTGACGTAGAGTAGCTTGCGGCCCTAGTAAAGAAAAAATAATGTCACGGGGATAAAATTCTGCGCTAGACGTTGTCGCTGTGACAAGCCTTGCAGGCTGAATTAATAAATTCGTGCTTCAGACAAAACCAGCACAGAATGTGCTAAACAAGTTCCTTCCATTGCATAATTGCCTGGGTTTCTGAAGTGCCCTATGTCGTCTGTGAGTCAACCGACAGAGCACAATAAACACTAAGGTACCTGCTGTAAATTATCTCGCGACATTTTATGTTGCGTTATATTCCAAATATGCTAGTCGATTTGCCTGTGTGCCTTTTTCTCTGTAAATTATTTCGTGTCTTGTTTATATGTGTGTGTGTGTGTGTGAAAGCATTTGCAAGCACGGCGTGTGAGTTGTTGAATAATCACGAGTTATGACTCAGTATTACTAATGTTTCCACGCAAGTGTCTTCTGAAGTGGGCCGATCGGCTGCACTGCAGTATTAAAGATGTGACAATACTGGTGTCTTTCTAATGTGCCTTTTCTGATGTCAAATGCCATCTTAAATTATCTTTTGTACATAGAAGTATATTTTTGAGTAAACTGATCTCATATTTTGAATAAATATATACTAGAGAACTGATCTCACAAGGATTAAAAATGGAAATAAATACCTGAAATTTAACTTGTTGAAATTCATTTCTTAGAAGACTTAGAACCCTTTCCATATATGTTGTTTTCGGGAAGGCAGAGCAAAAGCAGACAGTACATTCGAAAGGTAAGAAGGTAAGACATATACACAAACAGAGCGTAACACTTTTCCACACAGTCACATGTGAGAAGAGAGATGGAAAACCACTGACTGCACTTGAAATTATCAGCATAGTTAGATCAATAATAACTGAGTTGTCTTCTTCAATAAGTTACTTGTATTACATATGTACACCACCATTAAGTGAGCCAATGGAAGATAATATTCCAAATTAGTCCCATATTAAACTTTTGTTGAAATAACCCGTAAATGAATATAGCTCTTCCGCAGCTGTTTTTCAGCATCTATGGTACTATTGTTGAAACTTCTGATTTCAACAGTTCATTCTGATAGGAGCACTATATGCACACAGTTATCTGTATATACGAAATTTGACAGTATCAGTACATGTGGAGACACCGTTGTGGATTGTTCACACTATTTGTTACCCGTGAAGTGCTGGTGGCAGTGCCAAGATTCTACGTCTTTTTTTCTGTTGGGTTACCGACTTACACACGAATATCGACACAATAGTATTACAAAAATATCAAATGATCGTATGGCATTGCTGGCCGGAAGGCCCCATACGGGGAAGTTCGGCCGCCGGGTGCGAGTCTCAGTGCAGTCGACGCCACACTGAGCGACTCGCAGGCCGGTGAGGGGCATGAAATGACAATGAGGACAACACAACACCCAGTCCACGGGCGGGGAAAATCCGGCCGGGATTCGATCCCGAGCCCGCTGCATGGGAGGAAAGCGCATTACCATCCAGCTAAGCAGGCAGACAAAACAGTATTTTAATCTGTACAGGATGAAATCCGAGGAAAACGGCAAACCATATTCCCGACTAGCGTCCATATACCCTATGTAACACTCAGTAGCGTGGTCAAACGTACCCTTTAATACAGACAAGAGATACATATCTCACAGCTGACAGAAGGTAATAACTCTACTCGAAGACACTTATAACTGCTTATGCATTTATCGACACAGAATAGGTAATATCTTTCGCATTATGAAAAGAATAGTTTTTAATTCCATTCAGCAATTTACCTAGAGGAAAACACTTTAAATTTCTGTACAATTCAAAGGAATTATTACCTTTCATCGAAATAGCTACTTACCTGGTAGCACTTCAGAATAGCGGTGGTGGCGGTGGTTAGTGTTTAACGTCCCGTCGACAACGAGGTCATTAGAGACGGAGCGCAAGCTCGGGTTAGGGAAGGATTGGGAAGGAAATCGGCCGTGCCCTTTCAAAGGAACCATCTCGGCATTTGCCTGAAACGATTTAGGGAAATCACGGAAAACCTAAATCAGGACGGTTGGATATGGGATTGAACCGTCGTCCTCCCGAATGCGAGTCCAGTGTGCTAACCGCTGCGCCACCTCGCTCGGTTTCAGAATAGCATTTATGATACTCTCTTTCCCAATCTCTTATTGTACTTCGTTTATTATTTATTAGACGTTCAGAATGGTACCCAACATCAGTTATTTCAGAACTTGTTCTATTCTGTTGTACCTCAAACACTGCACCGGATTTTCTTCTTCCCTTAAGCGTAGGTCTTCCATTTTTAGTTCAGTGTAGCTTTCCTTCTGCTTTATTAATTACGAGAGAATTTCAGATTGATGATAAATTCCGCATTGTTATTAAAACATCTCGTTCATTTCAGACAAGAGCAGTAACAACACTACAGAATTCTACCATCAACCATTGAAATCAAAACGACGTACAACAGTTACGCAGGAAACGAAAAAACAAAGTAAAATTGCCGATCACAACGCAATCTCTTATCCACTTCACAAGGAGATTTTGAAAGTTCAAGTACGCAAAGACACAAACATTGACACAGATCACTACCTACCTAAATTTAAAGCCTCAACAATCAAGCAAAAGAATGTCTGTAATTACTGAATTTGATACTAGTAAAATCCAACCAGTATCAGCAAACAAAGTACAGTACGCAAGCACAAAACTGGAACCAATACAAGTAACAAGCTTATCAAAACTATCCGTAATTAAATTCCTTTACAAAGGTGAATGAAGCACCCAGATACGAACAGACAGTAAAATTTATAGACACAAAGCATCGAGACATGAAAAAGAAACAAATCAAAAAATGCATATAATACGTTCCTAGCAAGTGCAAAAGAAGTTTCAAAATTAATTAGATGAACACAAAGACAGCATTAAATCTGTTAACTCCGTGAATTTGAAGAAGACTCGAAAAAGTAAAAAACGAACACGTTAGGATTTTTTTATAAAACATTTAAAACTAACCTAAATAAGTACCAGTCACAAAATCTCTGCTTCATGAAGGAAAATAGATAGTTGGCAGTTAGACAAGTAAACTACAGAGAATCTTTTACGTGTTTTAAAGAGCTGATACACTATCCTGAGACCAAAAAATGATTTCTGTCAAAAATTCCCCAAAAATTATTAAAAGGCTAAAAAATAAAGCAGGATGTAGACGAAGAACACCTCTCCGCCATTCTGGTCACCACTGGGCCAATCGGGAGCGACCGACCGCCGTGTCATCCTCAGCCAAAGACTGAGGCGGGTCCCACACATAGGAGTCGTCTATGTTGACCACTCTGCTAAATATCGTAGCGCTTACCCAGAACAAATTTTAATACAGAAAAATATTCTCGGTCATCAAAAAACTTATGATAACAAAATGTTTCGTACCTTTGCAGATTTTTAAATAAACTTACGATTCTATATATCGTAAGTCTCTCATTCAAATTCTGAAACAACAAGCGTGGACCTCAGAACCATTGCGATTATTAGTGAAAGACTGAATGTTAGAAAACCTGAGGCAAAATTCAGAGGAGAATTTGGAAATTAAAGCAGGGGGAGACGAGCTGATAGCCTTTGATTACTTTTCAATGTGTCTTTCAAAAAAGCTATCAAAGAGTGTCGAAAACTAAAATCGATGTTTGAAACTGACGAAACAATCAGATTAGGAAAAATTAATATTGCGTCAGACTGCTTAGTTTTTCGAGACGATCTGGCGGCTCTATGTTAACACATTCTTAAAGAAAGAGCAGAAAGAGTAGGTTTGCAAAATCATTAGAAAAAGAAAACAATATATCTCTCTAGCTACAACATGGCACGCAAAAACTTAAAACTGTACACGGGAAAATCGAGAGAGTATCTCTGTTCATATATTTAGGCGAAACCATTCAGGAAACAGGACTGGTTATAAGAAACGTGCCTCAAAATAGAAAAATCCTTTAGACTTACAACGATATCTATAACAAAAAATGCGTCTGAAAACACAGTAAAATGAGGCTCTACTTCAATTCTCATACCAGAGTGTCTTTATAGGGCTGAAACACTCAATTCAATAGAACGAGACACATCGAAGCAATCAAAAACAGAGAAAGAAAAGCAATCATAAAAAATTTAGGTCAAAGTTGTACTGAAAAGGAAACGTACAGACTAAGAACAAATAAAGAAACTGAGAAGTGTATCAAAATTTATTCGGAAATGTAAAAACGCAGGATAAAATTCTGTAAACATATAAAAGGAACAGAATCAACTAGGTTAGCTAGACAGGTTGTGAAATTCAACGACAGTCGCAGTAAAGCTAAAATTGCAACAGCTGAATAGATCGGTGCAGTAAAACAAGACCTGAAGGAAGCAAAAGTAACACAACTTGATATACTAGACAGAGAGGTCAGGCATGAAACGCCAAGAAGACCCCCTATATCGTGGTCTGACGAGCGGAAAACGTAGCGTTCTGAGACATTTAAAGTCTTGCGCTTGCTAAGAAAAGGTGAAACAAAATTCTGAACATGCGCTTGCTATACATCGGTTGGTTCATTTGGAATCGAACTTGAATAAGAACAATAAAAACTAAACTCCATCCTAACAGCCCTCGGTAGGCTCAACGGTACCGACCGACCGCCGTGTCATCCTCAGATGCTAGGCGTCACCGGAGTAGATATTGAGTGGCACGTGGTGAGCATACCGATCTCCCGGCCGTTGTCAATTTTCGTGACCGCCATTTTTCTTTCAAGTAGCTCCTCAATTGGCCTCACACGGACTGTGTGTGCCCTGCTTGCCAACATCGCTCGGCAGACCCGTAGGGTATTTAACCTCCCACTTCCTAATCGTCCTACTGGATTGTGATATAAGTGACCGTATCGTGTATGCCAAGTGAAATTTTGTAGTGAGTAAGGCTAAAGTTACCGAAGGAAACGCTGGCCGTGTGGCCGAGCGGTTCTAGGCGCTTCAGTCTGGAACCGCGCGACCGCTACGGTCGCAGGTTCGAATACTGCCTCGGGCATGGATGTGTGTGATGTCCTTAGGTTAGTTAGGTTTAAGTAGTTCTAAGTTCTAGGGGACTGATGACCTCAGAAGTTAAGTCCAATAGTGCTCAGAGCCATTTGAACCGAAGGAAAATAATACTGATTAGCCAGAGAGATGTGTACAACAGGCCCTTCTGAAGGAAGTATCTATTCTAAACATAATCTAAGTACAGATGATAATTTTGAAATGGGTGGAATATAGTGCAATCACTCATGAACCACACAAGGAGTGAGGGGAAGGGTACCTCGTAATATTTTAATACAAAAAATACTGATAATACAAAAATACTGATAATACAAAAAAATTAGCTAAAAAAGGGATAATTAAACATTCGCCAACCTACTAGGTCAATGGATATCCAAAATTCTAAGAAAAATAATGGTAAAGAAAATTAAGCAAATAACCAGTCGCGTGCAACAGAATGTTGTCACGCCTTTCCACAACACAACAGTTCACGAGAAACAAATAAATCGGAAAGCTCTGAATTTGCAGTTACTTATCCTGAAATACTAAATTTTGAAAGTACAGTTAAATGAAGTTGCTGGTTAAATAAATGACTGACTGTAATCGAAACTTGGTTTCGTAAAAAACGATTTTCAGCAACCTAAGCAAAACATAATACAAAATTTGGAAAAAAGGCAATTTACTTTTAATTACTGAAAAAATGAACCGGATTTACTTTAAGGAAATGAGCAACAGATTTACGTTTAGCGTACCAATAAGGTACATAACAAGCTAGTAGAAGTCACTCGCTAAATTAAATACAGAATAAATGAAATTGCGCACTCTTAATTTGTGCTGTATCTTTAGTTATTAGTTTTGCCGGTGAAATTTTACATTACTTTATGTGAGTGAAGTTAATACTCAAAATTGAAAATTAGTTAAGCCTTTGTTATGCAATACAAGAACGAACAGTTACTGTTATAGTAAAATTTTAACTGAAACTGGTCATTAGCAAACAAACAAAACTGGCAGTAAATAGTTAATCAGTTGTCACATTTTTACTACATTCGGTGATTGCATGGAAAGGAAAAAGGACCATGCTCGGTAATATTGTCTGAGGACAATAACAACATGGGCTGATTGTTATTAAAGAGAATTATTAAAGTTTGTGAAACAATTGCCACTGAGTAAAGTCTGTACAATATTAGTTAACAGTCTTACGATGTTGTAGCTGTGACGTCGACGAAGAATGTAGCCGACGACGATGCTGAGCTGCTATTGTTGCTGCTGCTGGTTGAGAGTCACGGATAATTATGGGACAGGCAACAGTTTGAAACGCAGATTCCTCCGCCTGTTCACTCTTACCTTGCTCTCAATACTCGCGGATTAACGAATTACGTGTACCAACGTTTACGTGATCATTGTGGCACACAACGTCTGCGGGAGCACCCAACAAGCACTTTCGCATTCTTTCTTGACTCAAGTTGCTCTGTTTCCTCTCTGCTCACAGCACGACAGAGACTCTCCATACGCAAAGATAAACAACGGCACAGCTACTGCCATTTCATCTTGTCTGTCGATACATTTAAATAAAGTTCCCTTGGCTATTACCCAAAGATTTAAAATATTTACATTATAATTACAGTCAATTATATACAGTCGGAAATAAATACACTATTACAGCCATTATATATTAAATATAGTTTCTGTAATAAAGCTTATGGATTCAGAATTAGAAGTACAGTACAAATTATCAAAGCATATTAAACGGTGACAAATTTTGGACGGTGCAGAAGGTATTTTATCTGCATTACAGGTCTCCCATTCAAGTGCCAGCGAAGCCCGACAGCACTTAACTTCGGTGTTCTGACGGGAACTGGTGTTACTACTGTGACAAAGCCGTTCGCGAAAAATAATACTACTACTACTAATAATAATAATAATAACAAACTTACAGAAATAGACAGAGGTAAATATTATCTAAAGAAGTTTAAAATATAACAAGAAAGTTTTTTACTAGCGAAATGGTAACCATAATTAACCCAATACATTGTGTAGTCACGGCTAAGAGCCCGCACTTATTTCCACATGGAGAGAAAAAATCATTACCCTTATTGATGGATTCTAGAAGAACATGTTGCCACTCATTGAGGAAAGCAGTCTTCATCACAGGAATGATTGGAGGAGATGACAGCTAGAATGTTTTTTCCATCGGAACTCCAAAATATTCAGTATGATCCAAATAAGCTGACCATGCTGACCGCGACTTTTTAATGTTAGATACAGAATAGTACACGGTGTTCAGCAACCGAGATGAGCAGGGACGCGAATTGTCGTAAATCGAGAGGGAACGATCAAAATTTACGCAAAGAAAGTATATGCGGCATGCGAATGAATGTTTTTTAGATTAAGGAAACTCATTTGCGTATTAGACGACCATACAAGCGTAAAATGATTAAATGCACACGCGTTCAGGTTAAGAGTCCAGAATGAGATTTTCACTCTGCAGCGGAGTGTGCGCTGATATGAAACTTCCTGGCAGATTAAAACTGTGTGCCACACAGGAAGTTTCATAAGAGTTCAGAGTTTTTGTTCACTCATTAACAGTAACAAGAAGCATGTGGAATAGAAAATGTTGCAGAAATAAATAAATGTCAGTGATATATTACTCGGAATGGAATATACACCAAAAGGACAGCCTGTACACTAATGGCTACTTTCTATTTATTTTAGTACTGCATTCCGTAATGTCACAATGCGAGGATATAAAGGGTGGATGATAAGTGCCAAAATAGTTACTAGTAATTAGTATCGTCTACCAATGTGTATCGATATGGTGGAATATTTCAGAGAAACCGTGTAAAATATTATTTTGTCAGCAGCCCGATTACATTTGATGCAGCTCTCCACGCTACCCTACCTTGGGCTAGTCCTTGCATAACTAATGCACTTCACATCCCTTTGAACCTCCTTTCTGTACTCAGATCTTGGTATCCTAATACAAATTTTACCTCAGTACTTCACTTAACTACCGAATGTACCAGTCTTTGACATCTCATGATACGTGCTATCGATCTATTCCTTCTTGTAGTCAGTTTCTGTGATAGAGCTCTTTTTTCCGCAATTCGTTGCTTATCATTTGTTATCCGCTCTACCCACACACTCTTCAGCATTCGCCTGTAATACGAGGTTTCACTCCCTTCTTTTCTCTTTTCGTCTGTACTGGAAAATATGGTACATAGATCATACCACAGTGACTTGGGGACATCTCAATCTGCCGTCCACATACAGTGTGACACACTTATTCGGAACAGTAGGTAGGGACGAAAATACGCGTTGCACTGCTAAACGTGCGTATTGCCGCAGAAAGATAATTAGAAACTACCTGAGCAGTCAACATTAAACATTCCGCTCCGGGGAGTAGAATATGGAGAATGTCTGGCAGAACCTCAGAGGCAATATAGGCCAAATGCTGTCCCTGTTGTGGATGGATGTGACAGATGGGAAAGAACCGCCATGGTTCGATAACAGCATTAGGAAGATACCAAGAAAGCACAGAGACCTGCATACCAAATTCAAACGAAGCAACAACTTCCTGACAAACAAAAGATGAGCGAAATCAAAATAAACAAGGTGCAGCTAGGCGATAAACGTTGGATGAATTCCAGAGCGTGGTCACCTTCAAAAATTTCTGTTAGTCGAATAAAGTAGTCTGTCGAAACGCTTCTTGAACATGATGAATTCAAAACGGTAGCTAATTTAAGGGCTGAAATATCCTCTCATGTCCGAATGACATAGCGAGTGTGGTATCGAAATACAATCCAAGTCGCTCGATAGGGGAAAGGCCACACGACTTGATGGGGTGGCCGTTATATGCAGTGTTGGATATACAGAAATCCGCACCATCTTCTAGCATTAGTTCATCGTAGGTCGCTGGAACAACGGAGTGCGCCTTTTGACCAGAGAAAGGCGCAGGTCCTTTAAAAAGGCTCAAAAAGCCTAATCCACGAGTGTAGATTTCTTGCCTATGAGGCTGTTTGTGGATGACACTGTTATATAGGAGGAATTGAGAGAAAATTGTTACGAAATGCAGAGAACTTACAGATGGTCAGCGTCTGGAGCAAAGATTGGCAGTTGACTCAAAACATGAATAACGTTATGTAACGCACATAAAAAACGGAAAGATGCAACAGCGTTTGATTACGCGATAGCGACCAGTCTCTCGAATACTCACAACCTTGAAATATCTTTGAGTTTGTATCTTGAGCGATTTAAAATGGACTGAGCAAGTAAATCTAGCAATGTAGGTGGCAGACGCTACATGGCTTTACAGGAAGAAGGCAGAGGAAGGGGAATCCAAGTACGAAAGAGAACGCATTCACTGCGTGACTACTGTTCGTCGGTCTGAGACACTTATCTATCTGGACACAGAAGAGTGTCCCAAAACGCCGGACAATCTGCGGTGGAAGGCGCTACGAAAGACGTACATCGCACAGAGGACCCACCATGCAAATTTTGGAGATCTCACGGAGAGCTCAAGTTTCAAAACTACTAAAGAGACATAAAAACGAATACGAAAATCTGTCTTCCCAGGTCAGGCAGTCGGAGCACTAATTCCACGACCACCACCATACACCGTCTCTGGCAAAACCGTTTAGTGCCGATGTGATGCACACAACAGACATACAGGATTTTGAAGTCATATCTGCAGTGGTGAAAAATCCAGTGGAACATTTACGCAGTGCGGGCCTGGAGAGCGATAGATGGATGAAGCTATGAAATGTCTATGATACAGGCGGACAGAGATAAACTGCAACAGTTTAAGATCGGAGGTTCTGAATCCATATTTTGATTTCTACAAGCGACCTTCAAACTCGATAAGCCACAGGAAGATGGATGGTAATGGAAATGAGCGTTTGGCGTCATCGGCCGGGACGCCCCTTAACGGGACAGGTCCGGCCGCCTTGGTACAGGTCTTACTACATACGACGCCACATTGGGCGACCTGCGCCCCGATGGGGATGAAACGATGATGAAGACAACCAACATCCAGTCCATGAGCGAAGAAAATCCCCGACCCAGCCAGGAATCGAACCCGAGCCCGTAGAACGGCAGTCCGTCACGCTGACCACTCAGCTATCGGGGCGGACGAGAAGGCGGGGAAACCTTCTAGGTACAAGCGATATGCGATAGAGTGTTGCTTTCTTGAAATATGGACACAGTGGCGTGATAGAGGACGGATAGCTGGCCGCGGTGGTCTAGCGGTTCTAGGCGCTCGGTCCGGAACCGCGCGACTGCTACGGTCGCAGGTTCGAATCCTGCCTCGGGCATGGATGTGTGTGATGCCCTTGGGTTGGTTAGGTTTAAGTAGTTCTAAGTTCTTGGGGACTGATGACCACAGATGTTAAGTTCCATAGTGCTCAGAGCCATTTGAACCATTTTTGAGGACGGATAAACTGGTCACACATAGCATCTTCTGTTGGGAACTTTCGTTAAATATGACTGTGTAGACAGACAATTATAGCTGGTCATTTGCTCAGAAAGTGCGAAGAGCTACAGCGATTACCTATGTCACACAATCTTCTCATTTTAATCTTATGATAGACTTTTCCAATAATGTTACGTGTCATCGTCATTGGTTACTGAAAGGTCTTTAATTGCTGCCTGTTGTGGGTACTAGTTATCATGTTCTTTTACGAAAGAAGACCGCTTCTTCGGGAAGTTCGATTTAGGGAAAATGCCACCTCTACTTTTAATTGATAAAATATCTCAGCGCAAAATGCATCACAAGCTCACAAAAAAATTAGACGTTACGGAAGCATGTAAACTAGGCTCTAAGAAACCCTTTCAACTGTATGCTCTTGGAGGCGAATGATTTGACCACTAGAGTTAGATTGTAACGTGGAAAATATAGAACAAGGACAGTTCAACAGATAATGCCCCACCATTTTTTTCTCAGAACATATTTGTTCTTAAGTGCTGGAATTTGGCGACAATACCAACCAATATCCCTTTTACATGTACAGGGTTATTACAAATGATTGCAGCGATTTCACAGCTCTACAATAACTTTATTATTTGACATATTTTCACAATGCTTTGCACACACATACAAAAACTCAAAAAGTTTTTTTAGGCATTCACAAATGTTCGATATGTGCCCCTTTAGTGATTCTGCAGACATCAAGCCGATAATCAAGTTCCTCCCACACTCGGCGCAGCATGTCCCCATCAATGAGTTCGAAAGCATCGTTGATGCGAGCTCGCAGTTCTGGCACGTTTCTTGGTAGAGGAGGTTTAAACACTGAATCTTTCACATAACCCCACAGAAAGAAGTCGGATGGGGTTAAGTCGGGAGAGCGTGGAGGCCATGACATGAATTGCTGATCATGATCTCCACCACGAACGATCCATCGGTTTTCCAATCTCCTGTTTAAGAAATGCCGAACATCATGATGGAAGTGCGGTGGAGCACCATCCTGTTGAAAGATGAAGTCGGCGCTGTCGGTCTCCAGTTGTGGCATGAGCCAATTTTCCAGCATGTCCACATACACGTGTCCTGTAGCGCGTGAAACTTGCCCGCACTCGTTCAACCATTTCTTCACTCACTGCAGGCCGACCCGTTGATTTCTCCTTACAGAGGCATCCAGAAGCTTTAAACTGCGCATACCATGGCCGAATGGCGTCAGCAGTTGGTGGATCTTTGTTGAACTTCGTCCTGAAGTGTCGTTGCACTGTTATGATTGACTGATGTGAGTGTATTTCAAGCACGACATACGCTTTCTCGGCTCCTGTCGCCATTTTATCTCACTTCGCTCTCGAGCGCTCTGGCGGCAGAAACCTGAAGTGCGGCTTCAGTCGAACAAAACTTTATGAGTTTTTCTACGTATCTGTAGTGTGTCGTGACCATATTTCAATGAATGGAGCTACAGTGAACTTATGAAATCGCTTCAATCATTTGTAATAGCCCTGTACTATTCTCCTACAGTGCTCCACCAACTTCGATGGCCTCAACTCAGCGTTGTGTAAAAGCATATATTCCTGTACTGTGCTCATAGCCATATTTACTGCATAAATTGAGCTCTCATCACCTCCGAAGTGTGTTCTACGAAGATAATCCTTAAATGGTATAAAAACATGTAAGTCCGGTGTGTTGGCGTGTTCTGTCGTTTTGGAGCAAGATTATTTTTGGACGCTTGTCAGACTGAATATGTCGGAAATGGTTCTAGAGTTTGTTCAGAGACTTCACATATACCTGTGAATTAATAGTTTGCCCTTTTGGCTACATATCCACGAGAATGACACCATCACTATCCCGAAAGACTGTCATCATGTCTTTGCCTTGTAGTTCTTCTTTTTTGGAGATTTCGGCTGGTGCCATTGCAGTAACTGCCTTTTTGCTTCTTGCTCAAAGTGATGCAACAAGGTTTTGTCAGCTGTAACGATTCATGAGAGAAAGGCCTCTCTGTCGGTCTCAGATTATTCCAACAGTTCAAATTAAACGAATTTTCTTTGAATTTTGAGGCTTCCTGTGAATATTTGTAGTACCCATTTCGAGAAAACCTTGGAATGCCCAAGAGTGTCAATCACTTCACATGCACTTCCAGTGTTCACCGACAACACCAGAGCCAACTGTCGAGTTGAGATGCACTGAACTCCGCGAATAATTTCGTCCCTGCGATTCCATCACCCAGCAGTATTCCTGTCAACTGCAACACTTCCATACACTACACACAAATGTTTATGGATGTTCAGCACGGTTTTCTTTTCAGCAGTCAAGAGTCTAGTTACAGCCAGTTGCTTGTAACGCGTATACTTCGTAGACACCATTTTGATGGTTCATTACGGCTCTTCCATCTGTCAAAATTGTTGGAAACTCAGAATAAACAAAGTTTTAAGCGCCCAAATGGATGTTGTCCTATACAGGGTGGTCAGACACAATCTGAAAAGCTTGTAACAAGCTTACAAAGTTGTTGCAGGGAATGTTGTGCTAGGAAGTAATTAATAAAAAATCGATAAGTTGCGACGTTTCCGAGTTAATTAGCATTGAAGTTACTCTGCCAGGCCGCTGCACACGCAAATTCAAGCGGCCCGTCAGAGATGTATGACGAAATGTTTCCTTCGTTTCGTTTCCTTAAACCGAACTAGAAAGTGATACAAAAATTGGACATGGAAAGGTAGGTAGTTAGGACCGAATCCGATCCAAAGGTTGAACAGTCTGGTGCGCAGTCAACACGCTATGAGAACAATTTAGGGACACTAATGATATCTGTCTGGCCACTTGAATTTCAGTGCGTAACGTTCTGACTGGCTGACTATGATGCTTATTAGCTCGGAAACGGCGCAACGTATAGAATTTTTTTCTTAACAGTTATTTCTCAGCACAATCTATCCAGCCTTACAAGCTTTTCGAACTGTTTCTGACGACCCTGTAGATATCAACGGCTGTTAAAAGAATTGGGGTGCTACTTACTGACATCCCTTCAAACTGCTACCCTTTTGTGTGGATGCGTAGTCTGGGAGATGGACGAATATAAACACCTAAGAAATTTGCAGCTTCTACGAAATACTACCCTTATATTAATTACATATGCTCCCTAACATAAGCCAAATCATATTACCTGCCAAGCAACAAATATCCCTCTCATTTCATCGCTCATCGCCCCAGAAACGCCCGTACAGGACCTGCAACATGCGGTCGTGCATTATCCTGCTGAAATGTAGGGTTTCGCAGGGATCGAATGAAGGGTAGAGCCACGGGTCGTAAAACATCTGAAATGTATCGTCCACTGTTCAAAGTGCCGTCAATGCGAACAAGAGGTGACCGAGACGATGACGAATACACGCTTCCAATGTGCGTTCACCGCGATGTCGGCAAACACGGATGCGACCATCATGATGCTGTAAACAGAACCTGGATTCATCCGAAAAAAATGACGTTTTGCCATTCGTGCACCCAGGTTAGTCGTTGAGTACACCATCGCAGGCGCTCCTGTCTGTGATGCAGCGTCAAGGTTACCCGCAGCCATGGTCTCCGATCTGATAGTCGATGCTGCTGCAAACGTCGTCGAATTGTTCTTGCAGATGGTTGTTGTCCTGAAAACGTCCCCATCTGTTGACTCAGGGATCGAGACGTGGCTACACGATAAGTTACAGCCGTGCGGATAAGATTCCTATCATCTCGATTGCTAGTGATACGAGGCCGTTGGGATCCAGCACGGCGTTCCGTATTACCCTCCTGAACCCACCGATTCCATATTCTGCTAACAGTCATTGGATCTCGACCAACGCGAGCAGTAATGTCGCGATACGATATACCGCAATCGCGATAGGCTACAATCCGACCTTTATCAAAGTCGGAAACGTGATGGTATGCATATCTCGTCCTTACACGAGGCATCACAACAACGTTTCACCAGGCAACGCCGGTTAACTGCTGTTTGTGTATGAGAAATCGGTTGGAAACTTTCCTCATGTCAGCACGTTTAGGTGTCGCCGCCGGCGCCAACCTTGTGTGAATGCTCTGAAAAGCTAATCATTTGCATATCACAGCATCTGCTTCCTGTCGGTTAAATTTCGCTTCTGTAGCACGTCATCTTCGTGGTGTAGCAATTTTAATGGCCAGTAGTATAGTGTATAAGATTTCTTGAAAACCATACAGGGCCCATATTTATCGATTCTGAGCCCACTAAAGTTATCATCAGTGCCAACGTGTTTCCTACATTATTAGGCACGGTAATGTGCTGTACTTTTCGTGTTTCCATTTTTTTTCCCAATTCCCGTACTTCAAGAAGGAGTAGCACTCCCATTTCGAAAGACGACATAACGAATAGGACAGCAGTATGTTAACCACATACCTTTCGTCCAATGACGACGCCTTGGGCTGCGTGAAGCGGTCATTGTGGCACAGCAAGAACCCTGAGTTACTTTTGAAGTAAGAAAGAAAAATTAACTACAACCTGAACGGCGACACACAATGTGACGCCCGGGTTCCCACGAATGGTGTGCCTGCCAGTGGTGATCCGGGGACTGGTCCTACCGCAGTCCGATGTCCGCTCCGCATCGAGCTCGCCACACAATTCATCTCGGAAGCAAATGGAGAAAATAGAGTGGAGAGGTAGCGGAAAGGGGCGGTGCCCGGCCGGTGGTTAGGTGGGTGGGAGGAGGCAGAAGGCGAGCGGGCCGCACGTGCTGGCGGCCGGGCGCGTTTTTGCCTTTGCCGGCGGCCGGCGACGTTCCCAGGCAATGCGGCTGCTGCGGCGGCGGCCGTGGGACGGCGCGGCCCGGCGTAGCCGCAGTGGCGGCGGTGGCAGCGCGAGCCGCGGCAGGGCCGGCGCTTCTTGCGGCGCTCGCCTTCACGCGTGCTGGCCGCAGGCTCCGGACACGGGCTGCAGCAAAAAGGCGGCGCGCGCTGCCCGGCCGCTCCTGGGAAAGGCCGCAGCCGGCCCGTGCTGCGCCATTGTCCCGCCGCCGCTGCCGCACGCCTGTCACCGCCTCAGTCCTACAGCAACTCGGCCACGTGCTGTCCGCCTCTGGCCTGTTCAGTTGCTATTAACCCTCCAACTTGACTTTGACCAGGAACACGGGCTTATTTTGCGACAGGCTCTTACCCGTTGTTGTTGTTATTGTTGTTGCTGACGTCTTCAGTCCATGCTACTCTATTCTGTGCAAGCTTCTTCATCTCCCAGTACCTATTGCAACCTACATCCTTCTGAATCTGCTTAGTGTATTCATCTCTTGGTCTCCCCCTACGACTTTTACCCTCCACGCTGCCACCCCAATACTAAATTTGTGATCCCTTGATGCCTCAGGACAAGTCCTACCAACCGATCCCTTCTTCTAGTCAAGTTGTGCCACAAACTTCTCTTCTCCCCAATCCAATTCAATACCTCCTCTTAGTTACGTGATCTACCCATCTAATCTTCAGCATTCTTCTGTAGCACCACATTTCGAAAGCTTCTACTCTCTTCTTGTCTAAACTATTTATCGTCCATGTTTCGCTTCCATACATGGCTACTCTCCAGACAAATACTTTCAGAAACGACTTTCTGAAATTTGAATCTATACTCGATGTTAACAAATTTCCCTTCTTCATAAACGCTTTCCTTACTATTGCCAGTCTACATGTTATATCCTCTCTACTTCGACCATCAGTAGTTATTTTTCAGCCCAAATAGCAAAACTCATCTACTACTTTAAGTGTCTCATTTCCTAACCTAATTCCCTCAGCATCACCTGATTTAATTCGACTACATTCCACTATCTCCTTTTTTTGCTTTTGTTGGTGTTCATCTCATATCCTCCTTTCAAGACACTGTCCATTCCGTTCAACTGCTCTTCCAAGTCCTTTGCTGTCTCTGACAGAATTACAATGTCATCGGTGAACCTCAAAGTTTTTGTTTCTTCTCCATGGATTTTAATACCTACTCCGAATTTTTCTTTTGTTTACTTTACTGCTTGCTCAATATACAGATTGAATAACATGGGGACAGGCTACAACCCTGTCTCACTCCCTTCCCAACAACAGCTTCTCTTTCATGTCCCTCGACTCTTGTAACTGCCATCTGGTTTCTGTAAAAATTGTAAATAGTCTTTCGCTCCCTTTTTTTTTCTACCCCTGCCACCTTCAGAATTTGAAAGAGGGTATTCCAGTCAACAAGCTTTCTCTAAGTCTACAAATGCTAGAAACGTAAGTTTGCCTTTCCTTAACCTATCTTCTAAGATAAGTCGTAGGGTCAGTATTGCCTCACGTGTTCGAACATTTCTACGGAATCCAAACTGATCTTCCCCGAGGTCAGATTCGACCAGTTTTTCCATTCGTCTGTAAAGAATTCGCGTTACTCTTTTGCAGCTGCGACTTATTAAACTGATAGTTTCACATCTGTCAACACCTGCTTTCTTTGGGATTGGAATTATTATATTCTTCTTGAAGTATGAGGGTATTTCGCCTGTCTCATACATCTTGCTCACAAGATGGTAGAGTTTTGTTAGGGCTGGCTCTCCCAAGGATATCAGTAGTTCTAATGGAATGTTGTCTACTCTCGGGGCCTTGTTTCGACTTAGGTCTTTCAGTGCTCTGTCAAACTCTTCACGCAGTACCGTATCTCCCATTTCATCTTCATCTACATCCATTTCCATAATATTGTCCTCAAGTACATCGCCCTTGTGTAGACCCTCTATATACTCCTTCCACCTTTCTGCTTTCCACTCTTTGCTTAGAACTGGGTTTCCATCTGAGCTCTTGATATTCACACAAGTGGTTCTCTTTTCCGCAAAGATCTCTTTAATTTTCCTGTAGGCAGTATCTATCTTACCCCTAGTGATATATGCCTCTACATCCTTACATCACTGTTTAGTCACTTTGCACTTCCTGTCGATCTCATTTTTGAGATGTTTGTATTCCTTTTTGCCTGCTTCATTTACAGCATTTTTGTATTTTCTCCTTTCATCAATTAAATTCAATTTTTCTTCTGTTACCCAAGGATTTGTTCTAGCCCTCGTCTTTTTACCTACTTGATCCTCTGCTGCCTTCACTATTTCATCTATCAAAGCTACCCTATCTTCATCTACTGTATTTCTTTCCCCCATTCTTGTCAATCGTTCCCTAATGCTCTCCCTGAAACTCTGTACAACCTCTGGTTCTGTCAGTTTATCCAGGTCCCATCTCCTTAAATTCCCACCCTTTTGCAGTTTCTTCAGTTTTAATCTACAGTTCATAACCAATAGATTGTGGTCAGAGTCCACATCTGCTCCTGGAAATGTCCTACAATTTAAAACCTGCTTCCTAAATCTCTGTCTTACCATTATATAATCTATCTGAATCCTGTCAGTATCTCCAGGCTTCTTCCATGTATACAGCCTTCTTTCATGATCCATGAACCAAGTGTTAGCTATGATTAAGTTATGCTCTGTGCAAAATTCTACCAGGCGGCCTCCTCTTTCATTCCTTACCCACATTCCATATTCACCTGCTACGTTTCCTTCCTTTTCCTACTATCGAATTCCAGTCACCCATGACTATTAAATTTTCGTCTCCCTTCACTATCTGAATAACTTCTTTTATCTCATCATACATTACATCAAACTCTTCGTCATCTGCGGAGCTAGGTAGAATATAAACTTGTACTACTGTGGCAGGCGCGGGTTTCGTGTCTATCTTGGCCACAATAATGCGTTCACTATGGTGTCCTCCTGAGAAGTCCCCACCCGGAGATCCGAATGGGGGACTATTTTACCTCCGGAATATTTTACCCAAAAGGACGCCATCGCCATTTAACCATACAGCAAAGCTGTATGCCCTCTGGAAAAGTTACGCCTGTAGTTTCCCCTTGCTTTCATCAGTTCGCAGTGCAAGCACAGCAAGGCCGTTTTGGTTAGTGTTACAAGGCCAGATCAATCATCCAGACTGTTGCCCCTGGTGCGCCTCTTCAGGAACCACACGTTTGTCTGGCCTCTCAACAGGTATCCCTCCGTTGTGGTTGCACCTACGGTATGGCTATCTGTATCGCTGAGGCACGCAAGCCTCCCCACCAACGCCAAGGTCCATGGTTCATGGGGCGAGTCACCGGTTATGAAAAGAAAAAAAAGATGACATACATTATTGTGTGACCATTAAATTTATAACGACTTCTTCACGCCATGATGTAAGACATGATTCCTGTCGGGTAGTCCTCTTGTCTGTTGTGGACACCAGAACCAACTTTAGGTATTCCAGTGAATTGGAGCTTTGTCCAACATGGATACGACGCATATCTACTCGTATTTCTGTAATCCGCCTACAGTGGTATCTTCTCAGAATCTACTAGGTTATCTTAAACTCCAGCGACGTCACCATGTTTCCACCACCTGCTGACAATAAACGTCTGAAAGGTTCTAGCAGAAAGCGACACTTTGCAGAGGAGTTCTATAAGTGAGAACAGTAAATGACCAGTGAAAATGTGTGCATAACGCTCCCGAGGCTAACAGGCTCGAATCTTAACATCATTTCGTGGGACTGCTTGGAGCTAGCAAAACTACACATTCCGCTGGAACCCCCCCCCCCTCCCTCCTAGGCCTAGAATGCAACTCGTGGATCCTCTGCACCAGAGATGTGGTTCCAAAGCGATAACACATCTGAAATAGGGAATATGCTATATTTCGCCGTGCAAAAAGGTATTGTTTCAGTACGAAAGACCTATTAGAATTCACAGTTGTGTTCGTTTCAGTACGAAAGACCTATTAGAATTCACAATTGTGTTCTCGTGTGCAGGTTTCGAATTCTGGTATAAGTTATTTTCCGGTTTCCGAGGCGAATTTTGTGGTTTAGTGATCCTTTGTGTGTTCATATCAGAGCATGGTACGAGTTGCTTATCGGAGGTACCGTTTAACAAAAGAGACAGAATTGGCGAGGTCTAATTGAAGCCAACAACTCACATTTGTTTTCTTGGGAACTTGAGTTTGACGTTTTCTGTGACATTTCACCTATGGATACTGAACTGTTATCCTGTTTTGTCATTGTGCAACTTATCCTCGGAACTTTTGAAATCCAGGCGCAGGAAATATAGTCACTGTTAGCCATCATCATCATCGTCATCATCTTCCTTTCAAGGATTAGGCTGTCGACTGTTCCGAACTCACAAACAAGATCATCCCCATCTTCCACTACATCTTTTCGGCGTGTAGTTCAGGATCTTCTGAGGAATTCTGCGACCTGGCAATCTCATGAGTTCTCCAATTTTCGCGATATTTCTGAATTTTTTCATTCATGCTGTAAATATTTAATTGTGTTCTAATATCTTCGTTTCTGATCATATCTCCTTTTGTACAACCCTACGTCTTTCTTAGGAACCTCATCCCTCCTGTCTGCTTTTTTTTTTTTTTTGTTTGGTTGGTTTTTTTTTAACCAAGCTTACACTTCTATAGTATAGCTTAGCGACCGCCATTACTTTATATAATTGCATGATGCTTTCTTTCTGTACTTCATGACCCAACGTTCTGTTAATGGTACTACAGACAGCTTAGAATTTGTGTATTCTATTTTCAACTTCAGAGTCAAAATCAAAACGTATAGCGTAGCCTAAATAAGATATTTCAAACACATGTTCTAAAACTGAATTATCTTAAAGAAGCTGTAATTGTTGCAAATTCCGTTTAGCTGGTGTACTGATCTCTGGTGACCATCTTCATTCTTTTCAATATTAACGATGTCATCAGCAGTCAAAAGTCCATTCAGATACTCCTCATTAGTTATCTTAATTCTCTTGTTTACTTTATATTTCCATTTTTGAAAAATGAAGTGAATGAAAATATTAAAAATGGTAAGCGATAGTTCTCACCCATTTATAATACCTTGGTTAGTAATTACTTCTTCTACTCGATTCCTACTTGTGTTTATTGCCATGCACGTAGTTCTGTAAAGACTTTTCGCTACCTCTGTTAGGTGATAAGCACGTGGTAGCCGTGCGGTCTAAGGGGGCCTTGCCACGGTTCGCGCTGCTTTCCTTGTCGGAGGTTCGAGTCCTCCCTCGGCCATGGGTGTGTGTGTTGTCCTTAGCGTAAGTTAGATTAAGTACTGTGTAAGCCAGCAGTTTGGTCCCGTAGGAACTTACCATAAATTTCCAAATATCCATATTCAGACACAATCTTCAATAGGCTATTACGAGTCACACGGTCAAAAGTCTTCTCAAGGTCGATAAAGGCCATATGGGTCTCTGTATTAAATTCTCTTTGTTTTTCTATAATTTTTTAAATTACATACACATTGTCTGTGCTTAAATGACCTGATATAAATCCATTTTGTTCTTCAGAAATAATAGCTTCTATATTCTTTATGCGGTTATTGACTATCTTTGAGTATAGTTTGTAATCAATGTTTGGAGACTGTTGCCGCGACAGTTTTTACACTCATTACGTTTCGCTTTTTTGAGATACCATGGGTCTGCAATCTTGCAGTTCGTCCAACATTCATTTATTAATTGTAAAAGTCTTTTATCTTGTAGCAACCCTCTGCATTTATTCTAGCTATACCAGTAGCTTTTATGCTGCTCGTGCCTTTCAAAGCCTCTTATAGTTCCTCCATAGTAACTGGGTCTACTGTTCCATTGTACATACGTTCTCCAGTGTCATTCTCTTGTACATCACAAGTCTGTATCATGATTTATCCATGTATAATGTTCAGTGAGGAAGTATCCTTTTTTTCCTTGTTGAGGGCTTTCACGACCTTGTATGTACATTGCTATCTAACGTGTACGTTGTGTTCTAAGACGTTTATGAATGAGTCCCAAGACTCTTGGTGTCATTTGCACACTATTTGTTCCGCAGCATTCCTTTTTGTTTTGTGTTTTTCCCAGCTCTCTGATGTATTTGTCTGTAGAAACTCCAAATAAGCTATTAGTTTTTCTTTAATGGCTTCTTCAATTTCTGTTTTTCAAATTCTGAACCGCTTTTTCCCGTCTGTTTCCTTCCTTTTACCAAGTGCTCCTGAGATTGCTTCAATGATGCAGATTTTGATACTATTCAGTTCTACATCGATGACTTTATTGACTGGTAGGGAAGCAAGCTTTTGTTGAAGTCTGTACTGATAAAGTTTCCTAATACCATATTCCAACAGGAGATGTACTTTGAACTACTGATGTTGTGGCTTCTTATGGAGTTTCTACGTAGCCTAAAAGGAAATGGTCGCTATCTATTTTATCATTAATTAGTATTTTAGTGCAGTATATGACGAATCACAGACCTTAATTCTCGTGCACTCCATGTAAACTTGTGAATGTCTTTCTTTCTGTAAAATGTGTCAGTAATTTTAAAATTATTGAAGGAGGCAAATTGTCGTAATTCATGGCCATCATTATTAATAATCTTTTCTTAAAATAGTCGTACTATTCCTGGTATAGGGACGACAACATGGTCTGTCTTGTTGACTTTGTTCACTTCTTTCTGAAGATCGTCCTAAAAAGTATCGGTATTATCCTTCCTTCCATACACTGGGCCATAACTGTTACATGACCTCTTGAAATTTGAAATCTGGCTGTCATTCGTCTTTCATTTATGGTATTGTATTCACGAACGCTTCCTCTCCATTTATCACTGACTAAAATTCCTACTCCAGCACTATCACGTTTTCTTTCTGGGTCGCCACTGTAAGTCATCCAGTAGTCTTTCAAATCTTTTGCCCTTTTTAGTTTTTTCTTTTTTTTTGTTGTTATTGCAGTGTCTGCTCTCCTCCGTTGAGTAATAGATGTAACTCGCTTTTTTTGTTGGTCAGTCCTCGAACATTCCACGTTGCCAAAGACATATAATCCGTAATGCCAAATCGTTTGACTTTTAAGATTTTCCGGTTGTCACCATTTGATCCAGTTCTGTGTCCAAGGTTGTCTGTGAGTTTGCCAGTAACTTTCAATCCCCTGGCTGAGTTACGAGCGCTGCGCAGGTTAAATCGCGTGATGGGGCTGCCACGACTAGGTGCGCGACCTATTTGATTTTCTGTCGGCGTTGTCTCCGTTAAAGAAGCTTGCTTCACCACGCCACTAGATCCCTCCCTGATGCACATTTTCCAGCCCAATGGTCGGATCTCGAAATCGTTCACAAAGCAGGAAAAAGAAAATTGAGGATCTATTAGATGATGAAGAGCTTAGCTTTCGGAGAGATAATGGGACCAAACAGTTTCTACTTTTGGAGTGATAATAATGCAAGACTTAACAAAAATTATGAACCTTCATAGGATTTCTCGACGTGGAAAAAGCGTTCGACAACGTAAAATGGGGCAAGACTTTCGAAATTCTGAGAAAAGTAAGGGTAAGCTACAGGGAAAGACCGGTAATTAAAATAAGTACAAGAACCAATAGGGACAATAAGAGTGGGAGACCAAGAACGAAGTTGTCGGGTTAAAAATGGTTTATGATTGGTATGTAGTCTTTCGCACCTACTGGTCAGTCTATACATCGAAGAAGCAATGACTGAAATAAATGAAAGGTTCAAGAGTGGGATTAAAATTCAGGGTGAAAGGATATTAATAGTAAAATTCGCTGATGACATTGATACCATCAGTGAAGGTGTACGAGAATTACGGAATCTGTTGAATAGAATGAACAGTATAATGAGTATAGAATATGGATTTAGAGTAAAGCGAAGAAAGAGAAAACAGTTGAGAAATGGTAGAAATGAGTGTGACGAGAAGCTTAACATCACCATTGGTGATCACGAGTGTACAAGTTAAGGAATTCTGCTGCATAACACATGACGGACGAAGAAAGGATGACATACAACAGACTGGCACAGGCGGAGAGGGTATCCCTGGTAAAGAGAAAGCCCCTTGTATCAGATGCCGGCCTCAATGTGAGGAAGAATGTGAGAACAGCATCATATGGCAGTGAAGTATGGACTGTGAAAACCGGGAAAGAAGAAAATAGAAATGTCTGAGATGTGGTGTTATGGAAAGATGCTGAACATTAGGTGGACTGGTAAGGGACTAAGGGACGAGTAGGTTCTCTCAGAATCAATTAGGAAAGGAAAAACAGCGAAAACATTGACAAGAAGAATGGGTAGTATGATGGGACATGGGTTAAGACATCAGGGGATTGCCTCCATGGTTCTAGAGGCGCTGCAGAGCGTAAAAACTACAGAGGAAGACAGTTATTGGAATATATCCAATTAATAATTTAGATCTTAGGGTACAAGTGCTACCGCCTAAATTAAGAGATTTGCACAAGAGAGGAATTCGTTGCGGGTCGTATAGAATCAGTCACAAGACTGTGACTGAATAAAAAAAACCTTAGTTGATCATGAATTAATAGGGCTAGGTCGTGTAATTCGTTTCGTTCGCCAATAGCGCCGAATTCCGGCAGCGAGTGAGGCTTTGCGCGACGCTGCGGCTTGCACGAGGACGAGACAAAGGAACGTTTTCATAGTAATAGCAACCACTTTAGTCGTAGGTACTAGGACGCAGAACACATGGTGACTCAGACAGTCTGTTCACCTCAGTTGCAGCCTGCGCCACTTAATACATCGTAATTCTGTCTGCACGAAAATGAATAGCGAAAAAGTCCTCACTAAACGACGTATAGTATCTTTACATACGTGCTTTCATTACATAGGTATCAATTTTTTCAAATAGAATTGCAGTAATTTCAGCTGCCAATACTGCGGGTCTAAAAGAGACAAATTCAAACGCGTTTCACTCTTCAAAATGGCTTAAATAGTTCGGGAAAAATTGTAATATTCAGAACTTAGGATTCATCTCTTTTGAACATACTCGCAAAATCGATTACCGTCTTGTGCGGAAATTCGTGTGACACGGAACTGTCGCGTGAGGCTGATGGGCGCTCCAGCCTGATGCAACTAAGAGAGTCTACCTGCAAAATCGGAGTAATGGAGAAACGTTTAAATTAAAAATTGATACTAATCACACTTGGCTACATGTGGCTGGACCGAGACACCAACTGATAAAAAAGGGATGTGGCATCTGAGTATGATTCACTGGTTAACAACGGTTACAGTTCTGGCCTTGAAAGGAAGATGCTCGTCAAAAATTGAGTGGATTTGTAAAATGATGAATGAACTAGCAATATTGCTAAATAACAACTTCACCTCATGATTTTAATGTCAAAATTAAATTAGGTTGGAAAATTTTATCAGCAACAGGAAAAAAAAAGAAATCACAAAAACTTATCATTTATGTCATTAAGTGGCCGAAATGCTCACCGTCTACTGCTGTACACATGTGCAGTCGATAGTGCAAGGACTTATGGGTAGTCAAGACATTCCTTTGACTTCATTGTACATGCTGCAAAAATGCCATGTTTTAATTCCTCTTGGGACGTCAGAACTTCCGCACTGACTTAGTCTTTGGATTTACCCCAGAGGAAAAAGACCATTGGCGTCAAATCAGGCGAAAGTGCAGGCCAAATGATTAATGCTTCGAAATCCTATTCAGCGACCACGAAACAGCTGGGTGAGCGCTTTCGTAGGCACAAGCGATTAGTGAGCCGCGCGATGGTTGTGCTGATCCCGCATACGCATACGTTTTTCAAGTGGTGCATTCTCTGGAGGAGCCGGAAACATTTGGGTGCGTTTTCCTTCCACTTTAAGACTTCTTCAGTGAGACAATCATTTATCACATAGTCTCCGATATATGCACACTAGCTATTCACATGCTACTGCCTCTGACGTTCAGCCTACCGCAATCAGTGCGATTTCTCAGCGACATATTTGTTATCGTTACCTGAACTGATCATTCAGTTCAGGAGGCAATCCATAATTCTGTGTTGTAGTCTTTTTTTGAAAACTAATTTATTTGCCTTGTTCGCTATGTTAACACAATAACTGGATTACTAGTATTAGCAATACGTATTTCCAACCTCAGATACATAAAACCGGGCGGTGGTAGTTAGTTACATCATACAACACTTATACCACTCTGTCACGTGAGGATTATACAACTTGCACAAAGATGCCTCGACTTTCTTTATGCAGTTTGTATAGTTCTCATGTGATAGAGTGGTACAAGCATCGCCCAACTTTACGGATCTGACGATGGCAATACATATTGCCGAAACTAGTTACCCAATAATTATGTTAACATAGCGATCTTGGCGAACGGATCGGTTTTCAAAAGAAGACTAAAATTGCTGTACATTTCTTACATCCAGCATTCTATGATTTGTTTGTCCGATAAAGAGAATTCTTCGAAGAAAGAAACTGTTTTCCCGACATTACATCAGAACCAAGCGACAGAATTCCAAGCGTCTTCTGCAGTCCCGATGATTAATCTGCTGCCAAAGTAACACGTGACTCGGATGGAAGCTCATCGCACGCAAAATTTGAACAACGTTGGACTGACGTATTTCACTCACACGTTCTCTGGCGTTAACACGGTAATTATGAGCAATAGCTGCCAGAAGATATATTTCGTTCACCCTGATCGTTGTAGACTTTGCTGTCACACTCCGCCTTGTATTCCAGTGTCCCTCCAGTAACAATCTTCTCCATTTTTGCTGAATTGTCATTCCTCTTGACACCATCTGCTTAACTCAACTGTTATTTTCACATTCCTTCCGCAATATCCGTAAATAAGTGGCATATCTAATTTCTCTTGATTTGTAAAAGACATTTATTTTTTCAAACTAATTAGCACTTGAGACGCGTGGACCACATAAACAGAAATTTTTTTTCGTGTGACTAGGGCCTCCCATCGGGTAGACCGTTCGCCGGGTGCAATTATTTCGATTTGACGCCACTTCGGCAACTTGCGCGTCGAATAAACAGAATGAAAGCTTAGTTTCTACTGTGCCCATTTTATTCCGGTATCGTGGCGGTGATTTAATGTGTGACGCATTGTGTATGAAATCACGAACATTCGTATAAGTAACAATCGATTTTATACTCCTACATTAGTAACCTGTTCTAGAAGAGAGAAACAAGTCGCATTCGTCTCTTTTCGAAGTATGATACCACAGCAGAAATAAGTACAGTTCCGTTTGAAAAAGCGATGTTGACACTGACATCTCTGTAATTAATGCAGCTCTGAAAAGAGACCACAAGTCTCTTAGTGAGGAATCCTTTTCTTTTTTACTTTTTATTTATGTGACGACTTGAAGATAAATTAATACCAGTCTGGGTAGAAAGACAGTTCATGAAAATAAGAAGCGTGCTGTAATTATTTTACTTGGTAAAACAACGCTAACTGCGTAGGAATTAAACTGGATTTTCAACAACTAAAGGCAGAAGTTGACTTTATTTGTGGCTATAATACAGTGGTTACTTGCAAGTCGCGGACGAAATTTTGGACGGGGCAACATTAGTGACGTACCACTTTGGGATTAATATACCGTAGTTTGAGAAATTTTTTTACTTACTCTCAATAAAATCTGTACTGAAAGTACTTCAGCATTAAGCCAGTGATTGAACATACGTTGGTATACTGAACAATTCGTCAATCCTACAGCTATCTTTGAGCTTTCTTTGGACAGGGAGCCAGGTAGTGAGACTCATTGGCTCCAAAATTATTCTCAGCAGCCTTACAGGAAGTTTCCAAATCCTTGTACCGAAAACGAAAAAGGAGTACTGGTTAACTGGACACAGCAGAGTCACCTGCACTGTTTAGCGCTAGTGTACATAGATTTTCACAACGAATGAGATCCCTTGATCAAGTACGACATTATAATATAACTAAATTAATGTATAACAAACATATCTCAACAAGAGTATAAATTTATAATTAAATTATAGAACTGGTTGTCAAGTGCACTCATTGCATTTGGAGACGACTGAATGGTTAGCAAAAGAAATAAATAGAAGAGTATGATGTCCAGAGTGCTTTCGATAAATTAAGTAGATAATCATGGTCCTTGAATAAACACAAATTCTTCTTCTTTAACATCGAAACATGAACAGAAAGTGGGTTTCAGTCACAAGATGAAACTAAACAGAGTTTTCAAAGCTCAACTTAAAATTTATTTGAAAATAAGAGTTCATGGATAGTACTAAGAGATAACAACTCCTTTGCTGAATTTCAAGACATGTGCAACAGGCAGGTGGATATATGAACATTTGCAAGAACACCAGGGATTCGTGTAGGACAAAGTGATGCGTAGATAGCTTTAATGGAGGGTTTTACACTACAATGTGTCCAAATGGCTGATGAATATGCTGTGCGACTTGTAGAAATCTGGGCATCACACGTCAAAGAATCCGTTACGAGTAATTGGTTGACAATGTGTCGAGGGCAGCAAATACTTCTGCTCTGTTACAATTTACACCAGCTGTGGAAGTTGTAGCCCATAACATTGCAAATGAATAGGGAACTGCGTTTTGTATTGCCAGCAAACTGCAGTTATTTTACATTACTGATATGAGTAGTTCATATTATTAACTGTTAATATCTGTACATACGAAATATTTTCCATCGCCCTTAACGAACTTGAAAAATTTTTCACAGCAAAAAGTTTAGTATGATTTATAGCGTGTATAATATTCGTAACGAAACATTTGCCTCCAGAAGTAATATGTCAGTCATTTAATTAGAAAAGAATTTCAAGCAGTTTCATTTACTACTTGGAATTTCGACATTCATGATCACCGTAACTGAACAGTTGTGAAGACCGAGTGTGTTTTTAATACTGTGTCGATATTGTTACAGGTGGAGTTTGAATATCATTTGTTCGCTTGGAATACTTTCTATTGAACAGCTTTGGATTTTTTTCGCTATTAAAGAACATACAGTCAACTATTTAGTTGAGCTTTCGACTAGGGTTGAAGCTGTCAAGGGTACCATTTCTCTGAGACAAACTAAAAACCTGTGTGGCTCAGAATGCAGAGTCTATTGTCGCACTTCGTGGTAATTTCAGAGACAACAGATTTTGTCACTTGATATTATAATAGCGTGGAGGTGGAAGAGGTCATGCCGGACGGACTGGCTGTAATGTCGCCGCTCAGCCGTCGTTGAGCTCGCGGCAGTCTGTTGCAGTTCTGGTACCTGAAGCCAGATGACTTATACATACGTGCCGTGATGAACTTTTCCAGAATCATAGTGTGTGGGTTACTTTCTCGCGAGCTGTAATCCACCTTAAACAAAATCACACAAATGGCAATTTCTCCTGGACTGCTAAGCCATCAGAGACATTTCCACGCCTGAACCGCGACAAAGGAAATCTCAGGAGAGAAACGAAAACTCGGATACGAGCTCAGCCGGCGACGATGACGATTATAATAGCTATTTGTCTTTGTCGGCCTCTTACCAGCTCTGCCAGTAAATACTACTCCTGCGTCCACAAAAGCGAAAGCCGCGTAGTTAATGGGTAATGCACTCCATCGAAGAGCACCAGATGGGAGAGGGCGAAAGGCGAGTCTCTGGCACCTCCAGACTGGTTTTCTGGCAAAGGGAGACAGCTCCGACGGGAAATCAAGCAGGTCGCAATACCTAGAGGCGGCAGTCCCACACCACGAGTTACTCTGCGCAGCGCTCGTTTTGCGGCCGGGATAAGGTTATCACTGAGAACCCTTAGAGGAAGGGGCTGGCTGAAAGAAGTTGAAAGATCGCCGGAGAACAGTGACGTAAGCATAAGAAGTACAGCCGGCCGGGGTGACCGAGCGGTTCTAGGCGCTACAGTCTGGAACCGCGCGACCGCTACGGTCGCAGGTTCGAATCCTGTCTCAGGCATGGATGTGTGTGATGTCCTTAGGTTAGTTAGGTTTAAGTAGTTCTAAGTTCTAGGGGATTGATGACGTCAGAAGTCTTAGGTTAGTTAGGTTTAAGTAGTTCTAAGTTCTAGGGGACTGATGACGTCAGAAGTTAAGTCCCATAGTGCTCAGAGCCATTTATAAGAAGTAAATGTTTGCTAACAGGCAATTCCATCAACTATCATTTTGGGGAGAGATTGAATGAATTCTGTGATAACATAGGGAAAAAAACAAGAACTAGAGAAGAAATGGGAAAATATTCAAACTGTAACAGAGCAGGCAGCTGCGGACGCTCTAGAACATGAAAAAGTCAAAGAAAGAACGAAAAAATTGAACTACTGGAATCAAAATATAAATAGACAAAGAGGAAAAAAGAGGAATATTCGAAATGGTTAGAGAACAAGACAGCTGAAAATACAGAGGAATATAAAATACTGTTAAGGAAGCTAAAAAGACAGTCAAAAAATTAATCGAGAAAGCTAGGGAAGATACACTTCGGAAGTGATAAACATGCTCATGTTAGACGCGAATATGCTTATCAAAGGATGAAGAACTTGAATAAAAACATAAAAAATGGTGTAAGAGTAGAAATAATAAGTGAGACACAGTGCGTGGACTATTATAACAAACTTCCGGAGAATTAGAAATTAGCTACAGTAATACCTTTTTAGAAGAAAGAAGGCAGAGGAAATTGCGAAAACTATACGGGCACCTCGCTGCAAAACACTGGGTGTAAAACATATTCTGAGATAACTACCTTTACACTATCACAAAATATTCTGTTAGAAGAGCAGCCGAGCTTAAGGGAAGATAGATCGTGCACCCAGACAATAGATTCGCAATGAGACAAGTCACTGAGAAACACAGTTTTCAGTACGGAGACACATACTATTCATATACTATACGAAAGGTTTGGATAAAGTAAATAAAGAAAAACTATGGAAAATCATGAACAAAACAGGAATGCCTCTGCACATAATAAAGGTAGTAGGAAGTACCAGAAATCGTCGTTGCAGGAAAGCAAAAAAAATTGGGAGTAAGATAAGAATGCAGTTTCTCTTCGATTCTTTTTAACATTTTGTATTGATGACATGCTGAGGCAATGGGTAAGCAAATTTACTTCAACCAAAGGTATAATCCTTTGACATTACTCTTTGTTGATGACAAATGGTAATTGCTGACAGCGGTAACACACTCCAAAGAGCTGCCCACATTCTATCTACAACAGTTAAGTTATATAATCTATTAGGACTTCGAGGAAAACAAAAGTTATGGTGCTCAGGAGCCAGGAACAAGCTCCCGGCAGAATAATAATAAATGATAAGAAAATAGAAAGAGTAAATCCTTCAAATTATTGGGAAATACAATCTCATTCATAACAGGAGTGGATTAACAGGAGACAGTAGTTAATTACATCGAACTCTCAGAACTAAAATAAGGAGAGAATCTCTATTTTAGTCCTACAAAACGATGTCCGTACCAACCATGACGTACGGAAGTGGGTCATGGACTGTAGCAAAAAGAAATTAAAGAAGAACACAAACACCGGAGATGTGAGCCGTAAGAAGAATGGCTGCATACGTTCTGTCCGAAATGACGATGAATGCTGATGTCAGAGACTGGGAATGACAAGCTTAAATGAGCAGATTAGGGAATACTGGAACAAATGGAACTGTTACCGACGGGCTGTGATGCGCAAATCTCTATAGGCTCATGTATTCTCACTGAAACTGTGCACAACGGGTTAAATTACTTAGGAAATGGTAGCCCTGATAAGACATCAGTTATAGATGAACAACAAACTAAAACACACAATTAAAAGGAGAAATCATCCGACTAAGAAATGAAATGCGAAGGCCACAGAGTGAATAGTCGTTTAACACGAGTGAAACAAAACCCTTGGCAAAGACCAGAAGGTGATGGAAAACATGTGAGGTCGTCATCTAATAAAGCAACTCTGTGAGGGCAAACTCGCAGTACTTGATCAGTGACTGCGTCATTTCACCGAAAGAACTGATCACTAAGACATGTTAAACGTTGAATAGTGAATGAGCCCTCAAAATCTTCCAAAATTTACAAGGTTCGCATCAGTTATTTGCTCCTATCATAACGCCTATAAATAATTTCTGAGTCCTGTCATCTGTTCGCCTAAGATCGCAAAATCTCATCAAATTCTGCAAGTCGTTGACTGTGTGTGCCGTAACCTGCTACTGACTGCTACAGCGAGGACGAAGTCCTCGCTCTCCGACTACCTAGGTAAAGTTCCATACTCGATGCTCTCGGAGGAAAAGGTCCTTTCTCGTTGTCTGCCAAGGAAAAAGTTATTTCTCGTTGCTCTCTGCACAGGAAATGAATTCTGCTCGCTCTTGTAATGCATCCCTTTCATAATAAAAGAAAAAATGTGACTGAAAAGAAATGAATGTACTTCTCCGAAAACTAATTTTTAGAAGACGGAAGGCATCACTGTGACCAGAACAGGAGTAAAACAAGGAAAAATATGGCATAACGAGTTCAATTTAATATAATTCACTTTTTGCTGTCCAAAATAAAACTCTTCCTTCACTTCATTTCGTAGTGGTCAGGTTAAGAGTTGTTGTTGCGGAGCGGATAAGCTTGACGGCGGTATACCGTGATAATATGAAGTATAATGCGACAAAATGTTTTGCATTAAACAAAAAAAAATTGATCGAACTTCGTGACAAGTAATTTAGAGTGCAAGTTTCGACTCATAATAGAACGAAAATCTGCATACAATGGCGCGCATATGACGCGCTGATCGACCAGTCACCAAACCAGTCGCTTCCCAACGTAATTCGAAACTAAAACAGAGAAAATTTCTTGACGTATCATTAGTATCAGGATCTCTATCGGACAGCTATAAAATAAACACATACATGTATCTGAAAACCATTATTATTACTTGTAACAGCATGAGTAACTAGAAAATGCGCTCTTACATGAAGCAGACACAAGAAGAAAGGCGATGTTGAGGAGTCTGTATGTACCTCAATTATTTTTTAAATTGTTGTTGTTGTTGTGGTCTTCAGTCCTGAGACTGGTTTGATGCAGCTCTCCATGCTACTCTATACTGTGCAAGCTTCTTCATCTCCCAGTACCTACTGCAACCTACATCCTTCTGAATCTGCTTAGTGTATTCATCTCTTGGTCTCCCCCTACGATTTTTACCCTCCACTCTGCCCTCCAATACTAAATTGGTGATCCCTTGATGCCTCACAACATGTCCTACCAACCGATCCCTTCTTCTGCTCAAGTGGTGCCACAAACTTCTCTTCTCCCCAATCCTATTCAATACTTCCTCATTAGTTATGTGATCTACCCATCTAATCTTCAGCATTCTTCTGTAGCACCACATTTCGAAAGCTTCTATTCTCTTCTTGTCCAAACTATTTACCGTCCATGTTTCACTTCCATACATGGCTACACTCCATACAAATACTTTCAGAAATGACTTCCTGACACTTAAATCTATACTCGATGTTAACAAATTTCTCTTCTTCAGAAACGCTTTCCTTGCCATTGCCAGTCTACATTTTACATCCTCTCTACTTCGACCATCATCAGTTATTTTGCTCCCCAAGTAGCAAAACTCCTTTACTACTTTAAGTGTCTCATTTCCTAATCTAATTCCCTCAGCATCACCAGACTTAATTCGACTACATTCCATTATCCTTGTTTTACTTTTGTTGATGTTCATCTTATATCCTTTTTTCAAGACACTGTCCATTCCATTCAACTGTTCTTCCAAGTCCTTTGCTGTCTCTGACAGAATTACAATGTCATCGGCGAACCTCAAAGTTTTTATTTCTTCTCCATGGATTTTAATACCTACTCCGAATTTTTCTTTTGTTTCCTTTACTGCTTGCTCAATATACAGATTGAATAACATCGGGGAGAGGCTACAACCCTGTCTTACTCCCTTCCCAACCACTGCTTCCCTTTCATGTCCCTCGACTCTTATAACTGCCATCTGGTTTCTGTACAAATTGTAAATATCCTTTCGCTCCCTGTATTTTACCCCTGCCACCTTTAGAATTTGAAAGAGAGTATTCCAGTCAACATTGTCAAAAGCTTTCTCTAAGTCTACAAATGCTAGAAACGTAGGTTTGTCTTTCCTTAATCTTTCTTCTAAGATAAGTCGTAAGGTCAGTATTGCCTCACGTGTTCCAGTATTTCTACGGAATCCAAACTGATCTTCCCCGAGATCGACTTCTACTAGTTTTTCCATTCGCCTGTAAAGAATTCATGTTAGTATTTTGCAACTGTGGCTTATTAAACTGATTGTTCGGTAATTTTCACATCTGTCAACACCTGCTTTCTTTGGGATTGGAATTATTATATTCTTCTTGAAGTCTGAGGGTATTTCGCCTGTTTCATACATCTTGCTCACCAGATGGTAGAGTTTTGTCAGGACTGGCTCTCCCAAGGCCGTCAGTAGTTCCAATGGAATGTTGTCTACTCCGGGGGCCTTGTTTCGACTTAGGTCTTTCAGTGCTCTGTCAAACTCTTCACGCAGTATCGTATCTCCCATTTCATCTTCATCTACATCCTCTTCCATTTCCATAATATTGTCCTCAAGTACATCGCCCTTGTATAGACCCTCTATATACTCCTTCCACCTTTCTGCTTTCCCTTCATTGCTTAGAACTGGGTTTCCATCTGAGCTCTTGATGTTTATACAAGTGGTTCTCTTATCTCCAAAAGTCTCTTTAATTTTCCTGTAGGCAGTATCTATCTTCCCCCTAGTGAGATAAGCCTCTACATCCTTACATTTGTCCTCTAGCCATCCCTGCTTAGCCATTTTGCACTTCCTGTCGATCTCATTTTTGAGACGTTTGTATTCCTTTGTGCCTGCTTTATTTACTGCATTTTTATATTGTCTCCTTTCATCAATTAAATTCAATACTTCTTCTGTTACCCAAGGATTTCTAATAGCCCTCGTCTTTTTACCTACTTGGTCCTCTGCTGCCTTCACTACTTCATCCCTCAAAGCTACCCATTCTTCTTCTACTGTATTTCTTTCCCCCATTCCTGTCAATTGTTCCCTTATGCTCTCCCTGAAACTCTGTACAACCTCTGGTTCTTTCAGTTTATCCAGGTCCCATCTCCTTAAATTCCCTCCTTTTTGCAGTTTCTTCAGTTTTAATCTACAGGTCATAACCAATAGATTGTGGTCAGAGTCCACATCTGCCCCTGGATATGTCTTACAATTTAGAAACTGGTTCCTAAATCTCTGTCTTACCATTATATAATCTATCTGATACCTTTTAGTATCTCCAGGGTTCTTCCGTGTATACAACCTTCTATCATGATTCTTAAACCAAGTGTGCTCTGTGCTCTGTGCTCTGTGCAAAATTCTACCAGGCGGCTTCCTCTTTCATTTCTTAGCCCCAATCTATATTCACCTACTATGTTTCCTTCTCTCCCTTTTCCTACACTCGAATTCCAGTCATCCATGACTATTAAATTTTCGTCTCTCTTCACTACCTGAATAATTTCTTTTATTTCATCATACATTTCTTCAATTTCTTCGTCATCTGCAGAGCTAGTTGGCATATAAACTTGTACTACTGTAGTAGGTGTGGGCTTCGTATCTATCTTGGCCACAATAATGCGTTCACTATGCTGTTTGTAGTAGCTTACCCGCATTCCTATTTTCCTATTCATTATTAAACCTACTCCTGCATTACCCCTATTTGACTTTGTGTTTATAACCCTGTAGTCACCTGACCATAAGTCTTGTTCCTCCTGCCACCGAACTTCACTAATTCCCACTATATCTAAATTTAACCTATCCATTTCCCTTTTTAAATTTTCTAACCTACCTGCCCGATTAAGGGATCTGACATTCCACGCTCCGATCCGTAGAATGCCAGTTTTCTTTCTCCTGATAACGACGTCCTCTTGAGTAGTCCCCGCCCGGAGATCCGAATGGGGGACTATTTTACCTCCGGAATATTTTACCCAAGAGGACGCCATCATCATTTAATCATACAGTAAAGCTGCATGCCCTCGGGAAAAATTACGGCCGTACTTTCCCCTTGCTTTCAGCCGTTCGCAGTACCAGCACAGCAAGGCCGTTTTGGTTATTGTTACAAGGCCAGATCAGTCAATCAAACAGACTGTTGCCCTTGCAACTACTGAAAAGGCTGCTGCCCCTCTTCAGGAACCACACCATTGTCTGGCCTCTCAGCAGATACCCATCCGTTGTGGTTGTACCTACGGTACGGCTATCTGTATCGCTGAGGCACGCAAGCCTCCCCACCAACGGCAAGGTCCATGGTTCATGGGGGGGGGGGGGGGTTTAAATTGAATAGCAAAAATGATAGCAACGACGGCTTCAGAGTAATACAGATAAAATGTACAATTTTATCTTTGAAGTATAAAAACAGGTTAATTAATTACACTCTCCAGTCTCGCTTCTTAAGCCTACACGCCTTTCTGCGCGCCAATGAGACAGCTTAATATTCTTTCCAATAGTATGGTAGTGAATAAAGTAACAATATACACTCCTGGAAATGGAAAAAAGAACACATTGACACCGGTGTGTCAGACCCACCATACTTGCTCCGGACACTGCGAGAGGGCTGTACAAGCAATGATCACACGCACGGCACAGCGGACACACCAGGAACCGCGGTGTTGGCCGTCGAATGGCGCTAGCTGCGCAGCATTTGTGCACCGCCGCCGTCAGTGTCAGCCAGTTTGCCGTGGCATACGGAGCTCCATCGCAGTCTTTAACACTGGTAGCATGCCGCGACAGCGTGGACGTGAACCGTATGTGCAGTTGACGGACTTTGAGCGAGGGCGTATAGTGGGCATGCGGGAGGCCGGGTGGACGTACCGCCGAATTGCTCAACACGTGGGGCGTGAGGTCTCCACAGTACATCGATGTTGTCGCCAGTGGTCGGCGGAAGGTGCACGTGCCCGTCGACCTGGGACCGGACCGCAGCGACGCACGGATGCACGCCAAGACCGTAGGATCCTACGCAGTGCCGTAGGGGACCGCACCTCCACTTCCCAGCAAATTGGGGACACTGTTGCTCCTGGGCGGACCATTCGCAACCGTCTCCATGAAGCTGGGCTACGGTGCCGCACACCGTTAGGTCGTCTTCCGCTCACGCCCCAACATCGTGCAGCCCGCCTCCAGTGGTGTCGCGACAGGCGTGAATGGAGGGACGAATGGAGACGTGTCGTCTTCAGCGATGAGAGTCGCTTCTGCCTTGGTGCCAATGATGGTCGTATGCGTGTTTGGCGCCGTGCAGGTGAGCGCCACAATCAGGACTGCATACGACCGAGGCACACAGGGCCAACACCCGGCATCATGGTGTGGGGAGCGATCTCCTACACTGGCCGTACACCACTGGTGATCGTCGAGGGGACACTGAATAGTGCACGGTACATCCAAACCGTCATCGAACCCATCGTTCTACCATTCCTAGACCGGCAAGGGAACTTGCTGTTCCAACAGGACAATGCACGTCCGCATGTATCCCGTGCCACCCAACGTGCTCTAGAAGGTGTAAGTCAACTACCCTGGCCAGCAAGATCTCCGGATCTGTCCCCCATTGAGCATGTTTGGGACTGGATGAAGCGTCGTCTCACGCGGTCTGCACGTCCAGCACGAACGCTGGTCCAACTGAGGCGCCAGGTGGAAATGGCATGGCAAGCCGTTCCACAGGACTACATCCAGCATCTCTACGATCGTCTCCGTGGGAGAATAGCAGCCTGCATTGCTGCGAAAGGTGGATATACACTGTACTAGTGCCGAAATTGTGCATGCTCTGTTGCCTGTGTCTATGTGCCTGTGGTTCTGTCAGTGTGATCATGTGATGTATCTGACCCCAGGAATGTGTCAATAAAGTTTCCCCTTCCTGGGGCAATGAATTCACGGTGTTCTTATTTCAATTTCCAGGAGTGTACCAAGTTAGCAGTATTAACCGATAAAGAACGCAGCTCTTAACACTTCTGTCTCATGTCGCCACGTTTTCTCACCAGCCACTCCGTTGGGCACCTTGGAATTTTCTGAGGAAAGTAGTGTTCGGTAATATCATCACCAGCAGAGAATGGTATGACGGGAGTTGGATTCGTCGTGAACAGGAAGGTGACATGGAGAGTGAGTTAATGTGAAAAGTTCAGTGATATGCTTGTTCTCACCAGAAACGCCAGCAAACCAACACCGGCAATAATAATTCAGGTAGACATGCAGACGTCTCAGGCAGAAGATCAAGAGACAGAAAAAGTAGGTGAGGATATTGAAATGGTATTTCAGTAGGTAAAGGGAAATGAAAATCTAATAGTCATAGGGGACAGGAGCAGCACGCAGTGGCAGCCACGTTTGAGGTGCAATGTCACGGATTGCGCGGCCACTCCTGCCGGGTGTGTGTGTGTGTGTGTGTGTGTGTGTGTGTGTGTGTGTGTGTGTGTGCGTGTGTGTGTGTTGTTCTTAGCATAAGTTAGTACAAGTTAGTTTAAGTAGTGTGTACGTCTAGGGACCGATGACCTCAGCAGTTTGGGTCCCTTAGGGAGTCACACACACACTCTCTCTCTCTCTCTCTCTCACACACACACACACACACACACACACACACACACACACACACACACCCATACACACACACACACATACATACACATCATAGGGGACTGGAATGCAGTTGTAGGGGAAGGAGTAGAAGAAACCGTTACAGGAGAATATGAGCTTGTTAGTAGGAATGAGAAAGAGAAAAAACTAACTGACTTCTACAGTAAATTTCAGCTCTGTTCAAGAATCAAAAGAGGAGGATTTGAATTAGTTTACATCATGGTCAGGCAGAGATTCCGAAATCAGATACTGGATAGTAAGGCTTACCCAGGAGCAGATATAGACTCAGATCACAGTTTAGTAATGATGAAGAGGAGGCCGACGTTTAAGAGACTAGTCAGAAAGAAACAAGTGTGAAAAATGGGGACAAGGAAATACTAAGGAGAGAAGAGATGCCCTTGAAATTCTCTGAGGCTATAGGTATTGCAATAAGGAATAGGTCAGTAGGCAGTTAAGTTGAAGAGGAATGGACATCTCTGAAAAGGGGAATCAGAAGTTGGACGGAAGAACATAGGTACAAAGAAAGTAACTGCCAAGAAACCATGGGTAGAAGAAGAAATACTTCAGTTGATCGATGAAAGGAGGAAGTACAAAAAAAATGTTCAGGGAAATTCGGAAATCAGAAACATAAATCACTTAGGAATTAAAAAAACGGGAAGGCGAAATGGCTGCAGGAAAAATGTGAAGAAATCGAAAAAGAAACGTCTGTCGGAAGGACTGACTCAGCATATCGAAAAAACAAGACAACCTTAGGTGAAATTAAAAACAAGTAATATTAGGGACGAAATGGAAATTCCACTGTTAAAAGCAGAGGAAGAGCGGATGGGTGAAAACACATTGAAGGTCTCTATGGAGGGAGGAACTTGCCTTGCATGGCAAATACAGGGCGTGCTTGGATCAAGGAACAGTCGGAATTGTAGTTGTAAATTGTTGTAGTTGTGCTGGGAAAGTCCCTGAGCTTCAAGCGCTAATCGAAAGCACAGAAGCTGAAATCGTTATACGTACAGAAAGCTGTCTAAAGCCTGAAATAAGTTCTGCAGAAATTTTTACCAAGTCTCAGACGGTGTTCAGGAAAGATAGATTAGGCAGAATTGGTGGTGGAGTGTTTGTGTCTGTCAGTAGTGGTTTATCTTGTAGTGAAGTCGAAGTAGATACTCCGTGCGAATTGGTATGGGTGGAGGTTATACTTAGCAGACGAACTAAGTTAATAATTGGCTCCTTCTGCCGACCCCCCAGACTCCGATGATATAGTTGCTGAACAGTTCAGAGGAAATTTGAGTCTCGTAACAAATAAATACCCCACTCATACGGTTATAGTTGGTGGGGACTTCAACCTTCCCTCGATATGTTGGCAAAAATACTTGTTCAAAACCGGTGGTAAGCAGAAAACATCTTCCGAGATTGTCCTAAATGCTTTCTCCGAAAATTATTTCGAGCAGTTAGTCCACGAACCCACGCGAATTGTAAATGGTTGCGAAAACACACTTCACCTCTTAGCCACAAACAATCCAGAGCTAATGGAGAGCATCATGACTGATACAGGGATTAGTGATCACAACGTCGTTGTAGCTAGGCTCAATACCGTTTCTTCCAAATCCACCAGAAACAAACGCAAAATAATTTTATTTAAAAAAGCGGAAAAAGTGTCACTAGAAGCCGTCCTAAGAGACAATCTCCATTCCTTCCGAACTGACTATGCAAATGTAGACGAGATGTGGCTCAAATTCAAAGATATAGTAGCAACAGCAATTGAGAGATTCATACCTCATAAATTGGTAAGAGATGGAACTGATCCCCCCTGGTACACAAAACAGGTCCGAACGCTGTTGCAAAAGCAACGGAAAAAGCATGCGAAGGTCAGAAGAACACGAAATCCCGAAGATTGGCTAAAATTTACAGACGCGCGAAATTTGGCACGGACTTCAATGCGAGATGCCTTTAATAAGTTCCACAACGAAACATTGTCTCGAAATTTGGTAGAAAATCTGAAGAAATTCTGGTCGTATGTAAAGTACACAAGCGGCAAGACGCAGTCAGTACCTTCGCTGCGCAGCGCCGATGGTACTGTTACCGACTACTGTGCCGCTAAAGCGGAGTTATTGAACGCAGTTTTCCGAAATTCCTTCACCAGGGAAGACGAATGGAATATTCCAGAATTTGAAACACGAACAGCTGCTAGCATGAGTTTCTTAAAAGTAGATACCTTAGGGGTTGCGAAGCAACTCAAATCGTTTGATACGGGCAAGTCTTCAGGTCCAGATTGTATACCGATTAGGTTCCTTTCAGATTACGCTGATACAATAGCTCCCTACTTAGCAATCATATACAACCGCTCGCTCACCGATAGATCTGTACCTACAGATTGGAAAATTGCGCTGGTCGCACCAGTGTTTAAGAAGGGTAGTAGGAGTAATCCATCGAACTACGGACCTATATCATTGACGTCGGTTTGCAGTAGGGTTTTGGAGCATATACTGTATTCAAACATTATGAATCACCTCGAAGGGAACGATCTATTGATACGTAATCAGCATGGTTACAGAAAACATCGTTCTTGTGCAACGCAGCTAGCTCTTTATTCGCACGAAATAATGGCCGCTATCGACAGGGGATCTCAAGTTGATTCCGTATTTCTAGATTTCCGGAAGGCCTTTGACACCGTTCCTCACAAGCGACTTCTATTCAAGCTGCGGGCCTATGGGGTATCGTCTCAGTTGTGCGACTGGATTCGTGATTTCCTGTCAGGAAGGTCGCAATTCGTAGTAATAGACGGCAAATCATCGAGTAAAACTGAAGTGATATCAGGTGTTCCCCAGGGAAGCGTCCTGGGACCTCTGCTGTTCCTGATCTATATAAATATCCTGGGTGAGAATCTGAGCAGTTCTCTTAGGTTGTTCGCAGATGATGCTGTAATTTACCGTCTAGTAAGGTCATCCGAAGACCAGTATCAGTTGCAAAGCGATTTAGCAAAGATTGCTGTATGGTGTGGCAGGTGGCAGTTGACGCTAAATAACGAAAAGTGTGAGGTGACCCACATGAGTTCCAAAAGAAATCCGTTGGAATTCGATTACTCGATAAATAGTACAATTCTCAAGGCTGTCAATTCAACTAAGTACCTGGGTGTTAAAATTACGAACAACTTCAGTTGGAAAGACCACATAGATAATATTGTGGGGAAGGCGAGCCAAAGGTTGCGTTTCATTGGCAGGACACTTAGAAGATGCAACAAGTCCACTAAAGAGACAGCTTACACTACACTCGTTCGTCCTCTGTTAGAATATTGCTGCGCGGTGTGGGATACTTACCAGGTGGGATTGACGGAGGACATCGAAAGGATGCAAAAAAGGGCAGCTCGTTTTGTACTATCACGTAATAGCGGAGAGAGTGTAGCAGATATGATACGCGAGTTGGGATGGAAGTCATTAAAGCAAAGACGTTTTTCGTCGCGGCGAGATCTATTTACGAAATTTCAGTCACCAACTTTCTCTTCCGATTGCGAAAATATTTTGTTGAGCCCAACGTACATAGGTAGGAATGATCATCAAAATAAAATAAGAGAAATCAGAGCTCGAACAGAAAGGTTTAGGTGTACGTTTTTCCCGCGCGCTGTTCGGGAGTGGAATTGTAGAGAGATAGTATGATTGTGGTTCGATGAACCCTCTGCCAAGCACTTAAATGTAAATTGCAGAGTACTCATGTAGATGTAGACGTAGATGAGATGATAGAAGCAATCGATATAAAAGAAATAGGGGATCCAGTATTAGAGTCAGAATTTAAAAGAGCTATGGAAGACTTCAGATCTCATAAGGCAGAGGGCATAGACAACATTCCGCCAGAATTTCTAAAATCATTGGTGGAAGCGGTAACAAAACGAATATTTAAGTTGGTGTGTAGAATGTACGTGTCTGGTGATATATCATCAGCCTTTCGGAAAAATATGATCCACACCATTCCGAAGATTGTAAGAGCCGGCAGGTATGAGAATTGTCGCACAATCAGATTAACAGCTCTTGCATCCAAGTTGGTGTCAAGTGTAATGCACAGAAGAATCGAAAAGAAGATTGAGAATGTAATTGTTGACGACAAGTTTGGTTTTAGTAAAGGTAAAGGCAACAGAGAGGCAATTCTGACCTCGAGGCTGATAATGCAGGTAACACTAAAGAAAAATCAAGATACGTTCATAGGAATTGTCAGCATGGAATAAGCGTTCGGCAATGTCAAATGGTGCAAGATGTTCGAAATTCTGATAAAAATAGGGGTGAGATACAGGGAAAGACGGTTAATATTACACAATATCAACAAGAGGCAAGAGGGAAGACCGAGGTGGAAGTGCTTGGATTAAAATGGGTGTAAGACAAGCATGTAAACTTTCGCCCCTGCTGTTCAATCTATACATCGAAGAATTGATAACGGAAGTAAAAGAAAGGTTCAAGAGTGGAATTAAGAATCAAGGTAAAAGGATAACGATGGTAAGATTCGCTGATGAGATTGCTGTTCTCAGTGAAAGTGAAGAAGAATTAGAGGATCTGCTGAATGGAATGAACAGTCTAATGAATACAGAACATGGACTGAGAATAAATCGAGGAAAGAGGAAAGTAGTGAGAAGTAGCAGAAATGAGAACAGCCAGAAACTTAACATCAGGACTGGTGATCACGAAGTAGAAGAAGAACTTCTGCTACCTAGACAGCAAAATAACCCATGATGGACGGAGCAAGGAGGACATCAAAAGCAGACTCGCTATGGCAAAAAGGACATTCCTGGCCAAGAGAAGTCTACTAGTATGAATTTGAGGAACAAATTACTGAGAATGTAAATTTGGAGCACAGCATTGTATGGTAGTGAAACATGGACTGTGGGAAAGCCGGAACAGAAGAGAATCGAAGCATTTGAGATGTGGTGCTACAGAAGAATGTTTGAAAATTGGGTAGGTTGATAAAGTAAGGAATGAGGAGGTTCTCCGGAGAATCGGCGAGGAAAGGAATACATGGAAAACGCTGACAAGAAGAAGGGACGGGATTGTAGGACATCTGTTAAGATACCACGGAATAACTTCCCTGGTATTAGAGGAAGCTGTAGAAGGTAAAAACTGTAGAGGGAAACAGAGATTGGTATACATCCAGCAAATAATTGAGGATGTAGGCTGCAAGTGCTACTCTGAGATGAAGACGTTAACACAGGAGAGGAATTAGTGGAGGGCCGCATGAAACCAGTCAGAACACTGATGACTCAAAAAAAAAAAAAAAAAAAACAGCGTTCAGTTCCTCCTTTCAGCTAAATTATTTCCATTAACCAATGAGATGTTTCGATGCAAATTTTCAGCAAACGTCTGGCTTGTCCCCATGGAGGGAAAGGGCTTTCACGTTTCTCAGAATGCTGCAAGACGACAGACGACTCGTTCCATTCGATTACAGGAAGGATTTTCGGTCACGTAAACAAACTTCTTTCGTCAAATGTTAACGGTCGACTGCCCCGGCACGTTGAATGTGCAAATAGGCGCAAGCTCAAGTGTTGGTCCACTCCGTTATCTGATTTTCTCAGGAAGGTGGCCATCAGCAGGAAGGACGCCAGCCTGTGGACAAGGCTAACGCCCCGCCTGCTTTAGACACCACTGCCCACCTCCTGCCTCGTAAGATTAGATTAGATGTACGAGGTGCATTCAAGTTCTAAGGCCTCCGATTTTTTTTCTAATTAACTACTCACCCGAAATCGATGAAACTGGCGTTACTTCTCGACGTAATCGCCCTGCAGACGTACACATTTTTCACAACGCTGACGCCATGATTCCATGGCAGTGGCGAAGGCTTCTTTAGGAGTCTGTTTTGACCACTGGAAAATCGCTGAGGCAATAGCAGCACGGCTGGTGAATGTGCGGCCACGGAGAGTGTCTTTCATTGTTGGAAAAAGCCAAAAGTCACTAGGAGCCAGGTCAGGTGCGTAGGGAGCATGAGGAATCACTTCAAAGTTGTTATCACGAAGAAACTGTTGCGTAACGTTAGCTCGATGTGCGGGTGCGTTGTCTTGGTGAAACAGCACACGCGCAGCCCTTCCCGGACGTTTTTGTTGCAGTGCAGGAAGGAATTTGTTCTTCAAAACATTTTCGTAGGATGCACCTGTTACCGTAGTGCCCTTTGGAACACAATGGGTAAGGATTACGCCCTCGCTGTCCCAGAACATGGACACCATTATTTTTTCAGCACTGGCGGTTACCCGAAATTTTTTTGGTAGCGGTGAATCTGTGTGCTTCCATTGAGCTGACTGGCGCTTTGTTTCTGGATTGAAAAATGGCATCCACGTCTCATCCATTGTCACAACCGACGAAAAGAAAGTCCCATTCATGCTGTCGTTGCGCGTCAACATTGCTTGGCAACATGCCACACGGGCAGCCATGTGGTCGTCCGTCAGCATTCGTGGCACCCACCTGGATGACACTTTTCGCATTTTCAGGTCGTCATGCAGGATTGTGTGCACAGAACCCACAGAAATGCCAACTCTGGAGGCGATCTGTTCAACAGTCATTCGGCGATCCTCCAAAACAATTCTCTCCACTTTCTCGATCATGTCGTTAGACCGGCTTGTGCGAGCCCGAGGTTGTTTCGGTTTGTTGTCACACGATGTTCTTCCTTCATTAAACTGTCGCACCCACGAACGCATTTTCGACACATCCATAACTCCATCACCACATGTCTCCTTCAACTGTCGATGAATTTCAATTGGTTTCTCACTACCTAAATTCCGAAAACGAATGATTGCACGCTGTTCAAGTAAGGAAAACGTTGCCATTTTAGGTATTTAAAACAGTTCTCATTCTCGCCGCTGGCGGTAAAATTCCATCTGCCGTATAGTGCTGCCATCTCTGGGACGTATTGACAATGAACGCGGCCTCATTTTAAAACAATGCGCATGTTTCTATCTCTTTCCAGTCCGGAGAAAAAAAATCGGAAGCATTAGAACTTGAATGCACCTCGTACTTTTCGTTCCTAATTCCATAGCGAGGAGATCCTCTGGGATGTGGAACATGTCAGAAAACAATACACAATACACAATATACAATAAATACACAATACACAATAAATATTTACAAAATAAGAAGAGACATGCTAATATATATACCTTACACAGTTCCCAAACGCCCTTGTGGACGTGGAATCGGTTAAAAAAAAAGCATATTGGCATTTAAAAGGGTATGAAACTTGCCACCAAATATCAAATGTTCAATACTCTTTATGAAATGTGTGATACACTTGTGTGCATATGATAAATTTTAGGCTGTTCTAACCACGCATCATAAAACAAAAAAGATTACAGCACTTATTTATAATGATCGCATTACTGCGGCAGAATTTGTACAGCAAGTCAGATTGTGCGTAATATTAACGATATGAGATATTGTTAATAACATATACTCATCAGTTGGTTCTGCTCAGAAATTCTTCAACGGAGTAGAAAGAGTTGACCACCAACTGAACTTTATTATTATTAGTTACTATTCATGACTGTTGGCATGTTAATGAAAATGTGTATTGCTCAATAGCGGTCATCCTTCTGAACTAAAGTAAGTGACTTTAAACCTTTGTGAAACTTATTCTTAGTTCTTATATCTAGTATTAAGCCAAAAGGGTCGTCTCACTCGGGACCGTACGGAATCTCGGTCTAGCCGTTCACAGGCTGAGTTCCCGTCTGGGATACACCAACCGAAATAATCATATGAAACTGTGACCATTCTGCAGAGAAAGAAATAAGATATCGAGTGGTTATAATTAAACTGCAGTAACTCACGGAGGTCAAGTACGGACTGTACCGCATAGCAGCGAAACTGTAGATCTGCTAGTGAGTTAATGCGGAACCCATTTATGCTTGGAAAAATTAGTTCCAGTTATGGCTACCGGGTGCAAATTCGGCGGTGTACACAATTTGTAGGAAGGTATGACATCCATGCTGTCATCTGACAAGCCGCAAAGTGAGTTAACAGTATAGTTATCAAACAGATAGGCCGTGTGATGTTAGTGAAACCGTTTTATGTGAACGGCAGCAATTAAAGTTCAGCATTCAGACAGTACCACCGACTGAAAGGTCTCTGAAAAGGCTCGATGTCATTAAATAGTGTAAAGGAGATCATAATGAAATTCGAAAACACCGTTGAGATTGGTGTGGCACCTGGAGAAGGAAGGCCTCCTATCCCGGTGGAAGTTATTGATGAAGTTGCTATTGCTGCAACTGACCATGCAGCACGGGCCTCGGGTAGTCCTAGTGCTCGTGCAGTGTCACGAGAATTGTCTATTTTATACTGGTAGCCGTACAAGATCTAGATGATGCAATAACTGAAACCTCATACCCGCGCCGAATTCGATCTATAGTTTCTTACACGGATCGAAACTGATGGCGTGTGACTGGGGAATATTCTGCGGATTGACGAGGCACAGTTTACACTACAGGGCGCAGTGAACACACTAAATGGCTCAAATGGCTCTAAGGACTATGGGACTTAACATCTGAGGTTATCAGTCCCCTAGACTTAGAACTATTTAAACCTAACTAACGGCCGGCCAAAATGGCCGAGCAGTTCTAGGCGCTTCAGTCTGAAACCCCGCGACTTCTACGGTCGCAGGTTCGAATCCTGCCTCGGGCATGGATGTGTGTGATGTTCTTGGGCTAGTTAGATTTAAGTAGTTGTAAGTTCTAGGGGACTGATGACCTCAGATGTTAAGTCCCATAGTGCTCAGAGCCATTTGAACCATTTTGAACCTAACTAACCCAAGGACATCACATACATCCATGACCGAGACAGGATTCGAACCTGCGACTGTAGCAGCAGCGGGTTCCGGACTGAAGCGCCTAGAACAGCTCGGTCACAGCGGCCGGAAGTGAACACACAGAACTGCAGAATGTGGGTACTGTTAAACCGCGTGTTGTGCATGAAGAACCATTGCACTCACCATATGTGATTGTATACTGTGGATTCACTAGCAACTTTATTCTCAGTCTGTTCCATTTTGAAGAGAACAGGGGGCCTGTCAGGTGTGCAATGACCTCTAGATGTTATCGAGACCTCTTTGTACAGCATGTAACCTCCCCACAAAATAAATTCCGTAACCTCCCAACAGTAAAAACAATAATTATTTATATCATTCACATTTAGTGTAAGCTTCCAACAGATTTAATCCGTAACCTCCCAACAGCAAAAAATAATATAAATAATATTCTCATTTAGCGTAACTACCTAACAGTGAAAATATGTATAACATTGACATTTAGCGTGACCTACTAACAGATAAATTGCGTAACCTATCAATAATAAAATGTGACTAATCTCTCAAAAAAATTGCGACTCACTTATAACCTTTCAATAATTGACTGTCAATTTAAACTGGTAAATTTTGGACGTCATCAGTGCTGCGTCATGGCCCTGAAAATTCATTCTGAATAAATTGAAAAATCTTACCTCAATTAGGTCGCTGGATAACACGTGGATATCTGCTCCTATAAGAAATTTTTCTGGCGCAGCCCTGTGCAATGCTGCCCGATAGATTTGTCATGTATAAAAAGAAACAACAGATTTTTCCTTTCAATAATCGGGATGACCAAGGATTGGAGAAATTAGTAAATTCTTTAAATTGAAATGAATGGTTGTCAAAAGTTACTTTTTACGAGAAAAATTATTATTAAGAGATTTTTTAAAACATTTACATGGGACTTGATGTAACAACAGTACATATGCGCGAGACTACTTTTACCTTACACTACAACGCTCAGGCTCCGCCATCGCTCCGCCACGACCGGCCCAGCCAACACGATACACCAGACTGCTAGCTAGCAACAACTTATTCCTACTGCATACAACACTGCTCTCTGGTCTGATATTCTCTTATACCTTACGTATCGCAGGCAGCGAGTGAGCAATCCATCGAAATTACATCTGCTCGACTGCGCTAGCAACAAATTCTTTAATCATGGACCTCTTACAAGCATGCTTTGGAAGAGAGCATCTTTGAGGAGACCATTGTTTTCATGTAAGATGAAACATCTCATGTCGCTCGCTTAATGCAACCTTCCACGAACGTTTCATCTGCAGTGGTTTGCTAGATGTATGGCCTGCATAATCACCTGATCTGAATCCATGTAACTTTTGGCTCTGGGAATAACTAAAAGACGCGTTTACAAGAACACATTCGGTTTCTACCTGATCTGAAGACCAGTATACTGGAACACGTTGCTCAGATTCCGTCATAAATGCTGCGAGCAATTATTGACGACGTCATTTTATGGTTGCGGCATCTTTCCGACGTCTCCGGTGTTCATATTGAACAAATTGTGCAAGCAGAGGTTAATAATAAAATCAACATTACGCAATTCTCACATGTTTGATCTTTTCTGCTCATGTCGCATTCCTCAAAATGGCTCTGAGCACTATGCGACTTAACATCTGAGGTCATCAGTCACCTAGAACTTAGAACTACTTAAACCTCACTAACCTAAGGACATCACACACATCCATGTCCGAGACAGGATCATGTCGCATTCCTAATCCATTACACATGGAAACATTTCTGAGCGCCTTTCTTGCATTTACAGCCCCATTTTTGCACCTGATGACCAAAATTGGAACTTTCTTGATCCAGCGTAAACCGGTTCTGCATTAATGCATTACAATATCTACCAAGTTTCGCTGCCACGCGGTAATTACAGCCCACACCGGTACCCAGTGAGCAACTGCACTTTAATTATAAACACCCGGTATTAACTGAAGCTCTAATCTGTGCAGTCACTGAGCTTCCTGGCTGTTAAGGTGAGCATTCATCAACTGACAAAATGGTTCAAATGGCTCTGAGCACTATGGGACTTAACATCTATGGTCATCAGTCCCCTTGAACTTAGAACTACTTAAACCTAACTAACCTAAGGACAGCACACAACACCCAGCCATCACGAGGCAGAGAAAATCCCTGACCCCGCCGGGAATCGAACCCGGGAACCCGGGCGTGGGAAGCGAGAATCAACTGACATCAGTCAAACTCTAACCAAGTAACCACGTATCAGAAGGACTGTCACAAGAATGGAAGGCAACAGAATACCGAAACTTACGATGAATTAATATCCTGTGGGCAAAACAAAAGGTGGGAACGTGCATAATTTCAAGCAAGATGGCATGCCTAACACATGTGAGAAAAAGAAGAAAAATGAGACGGCATAATTGTTTCACTTCTTCTTTCATGTTTTTTCCGATCATTACAGAGTTTATGTTACAGAGCAACATGTCGGGAATGTATAGCGCTCGGTGTCTTGTCCTAAAGCCTCTGATACCGCGTGTGCGCTAGAACCGATGGAGACTTCCTCAAACCCAAAGTCGCTCCCCGTGGTAGGCTGTGAGGGGCAGAGCCTCTGGGCTAGCCTGCACGAGAGGCGTCCACTGACCTAACGGAATCTCCGCCTGCTGCCTCCTCGTCCGCTCCCACCCTCACCTGAACCACCGGCTCTCGTGGTCACCTATAGGAAGCTACCTCTTTTACTATGTGACGATTTTTCGATTACGCGCAGTTTTATTGACGTTAATTACTCTTAATTACGCCAGTGCTGCTTATAATCACACGTACGTTCCTTGTAACGCAGTTACTTACGATGTAGCACGTTTGTACAGTAAATTACTGGCAAACAACACAGAAAAAGGTAAAATGACAATTCCTACAGTTTTATTTAAATTATTTGGCAGATGTCTGAGATTCAAAGTTGTGTTGTTGATGTTGCGACAAGCACTGCTTGCAAGCAGCCGCCACATCGCGACGCTCTCCACTGCAATAGAAAAATCGATGTAAAGTCTCTATTTCCTACCAAAATCACGTAAAATAATCTGAGTTTCGCGAATGGTAGGGATCTCTATACCTCTCTTAATATATCAAATCTTTGTTTTTAATTTTAATTAGAACCAGGGTATTCAGGTTACCTTATCAACAAGGTTGAGGTTACGGATATGAAAGTAGCTCGGATGATTGCAGGTACTAGTAGATGGGAACAATGGCAGGAGGGTGTCCACAATGAGGAAATCAAAGAAAAACTGGGAATGAACTCTATAGATGTAGCAGTCAGGGCGAACAGGCTTAGATGGTGGGGTCATGTTACACGCAAAGGAGAAGCAAGGTTACCCAAGAGACTCATGGGTTCAGCAGTAGAGGGTAGGAGGAATCGGGGCAGACCAAGGAGAAGGTACCTGGATTCGGTTAAGAATGATTTTGAAGTAATAGGTTTAACATCGGAAGAGGCACCAATGTTAGCACTCAATAGGGGATCATGGAGAAATTTTATAAGGGGGCTAGGCTCCAGACCGAACGCTGAAAGGCATAATCAGTCTTAAATGATGATGATGTTGATGATGATGATGTAGAACCAGGGTGAAGTTACAACAAAGTCGAAATTTTCCTGTCTGTGAAAGAGCTTTAAAATGTATCACGCCATACCTCAAAAACTATTAAACTCACAAAAATACTTTTTTTGCTATTGTCAAAATACCTCGTACATCAACAGATTTTTGTAAAGTTACCTAACATATTTTGTTTGATACGTATAAGCTTCAGAAAATGTGGTATTTTGGAGTATTTAACTCATAACATGTATGAAGTTGGAAGATCCTTTCTCCTACAAGATTCACGTAAGAATTCTGATCTTCGCATAGAGTGTAGATTTCTACGTCCTCTTTCAACTAAAGTCATCGCTGAACGTAAGGCATCAGAAACTAAACGGAATACAAATCTCCCACTGCAACGGTTCATTGACTACTGAGATTCATAATACTTTGCGCAGCCGAAAGTACAACGCATTAGGAGCCGACCGTGCCAGGCTCCAGTTGGTGTATTGCTGGTGGAAGCAGTCACCCCATTAGCTGTCAAATAACATCATCATTGTCTTGGGCCTTTGTCCGACTGCAACGCGGGGTCGGCCCTATCACTTTGGAAATGTTAGTCTCAGAGGATGGCCGGATGCCTCTCCTGCCGCCACCCCCTAACCCCCGGGACGGCAATGCTGTACACCAGTTGTCTGCGTCGAGTATAAGAAATGAAACAGTGCGAATGTTTTCAAATGGCTGCGAGTCGTGTAACTGGGGCGGGACATGGGGACCAGCCCGGTTTACACCTAGTGGGATGTGGAAAAACGCCTAAAAACCATATCCAGGCTGGCCGGCACACTGGCCCTCGTCGTTAATCCGCCGGGCGGATGCGAGGCGGGGCCAAGGCGCCTACCCGAGTCCAGGAGGCAGCGCATTAGCGCTCTCGGCTAACCTGGGGGGTAGCTGTCCAATAACAACTTCTTTAAATCAGTCTGTAAATCCCGAGAATAAATTACGGATACAGACAGTTAACCTACAGTGCCTACAAAAATATTTCTTCGAGAGAAAAATTTGTTCCGGTGTCAGGAATGACATGGATACAGGTAATTTTTTTTCTGTATCACAAGCTCTGACATCGACAATAAAAAGTGACCTGAACATAGAATAAATTTCCTTTACGTTACGTCTGTGGTCAGTAATTTTTTGTCATCAGACTACCGGTTTCTATCTATAATGACCATCTTCAGATCTGCAGCAAAATATGGGAAAACATAAACACACTAGCAGATTGTCTACAGCTTAAAACAATAAAATAGACCATAATGAAAAGTACTACAGACATACAAGTACATCTGTGCGCTTTAAGTATGTTTTATATAAACATGTCCTTATGTACTGCAGCCATAGTGGCATCGTCAAATGTTAAACACAACATTAGCACCAGTATCGTCAAATATATATAAAAAAATTATGACATGTTTATAGATAACTGGTATGCCTCTTCATATTTAAAGCGCACAAATGTACATGTATGTCAGTAGTACTTTTCATTATGGTCTCTCTTATTACTTAGAGCTGTAGACAATCTGCTACAGTATTTATGTTTTCCCATATTTTGCTGAAGATATGAAGATGGTAATTATAGACCGAAATCAGTAGGCTGATGACAAAAAATTTGTGACCATAGACGTAAAGTAAAGGAAATTTAATTTTTTTGTGGTTATTTACTGGAACGCAATATTATACAAAATTCAACTGCAGCTGTGGGAAAACGCTAGAAGAAGCCACTGGAACCATTTAAAGCATACTTCTGTTGAGAAATGTTACAGAATAAATGAGCACATAAAGGAGGAAGAAACGGATGATTCAAAAAGAAGGAACAGATTTCAACAAAATGTTCAAATGTGTGTGGAATCTTATGGGACTCAACTGCTAAGGTCATCAGTCCCTAAGCTTACACACTACTTAACCTAAATTATCCTAAGGACAACCATGCCCGAGGGAGGACTCGAACCTCCGCCGGGACCAGCCGCACAGTCCATGACTGCAGCGCCTTAGACCGCACGGCTAACAGATTTCAGTTGTTTATTACAGACAAACTATAAAACACATTGCGCATGTCAATGGATGGAGAAAGGTTCAACGTTCTGACACAGCTGCATTCTTGTTCGTTTGTAGCAACGTAGCGACTACACCACAAGAGAAATCATTTTGTGTCTTGGAATTTGCGTCTAGTCAGTCCGATGTTCAAGTGCACATACATTCCGTCGCCGATTCAGCAAGAAGCCACCTCTGCACAAGCATATTTGCGACTGACATGCCAAATTCCTCGAAGATGGTTGCATTTGTAAAGGGAAGAGCACTGGTCGGTCACGCACGCCTGGTGAATATGTCGAGCGTATCCGAGATGCGTTCGGACGGAGCCCGCGGACATCCGCAAAATGGTCAGGCCAGGAACTTCAGTTTCTTCAAACTACGGTGTGGCGTCTTCTGAGACGAAACCTGTGTACGAATCCTTACAAGTTGCAGGTACTGCAGCAATTGCTTACCGGCGACCATAACAGACTGTAGGAATTTTGCATTTCAGTTCTCCAGGGTATTTTCCGACGAAACGATATGTCATCTACCGCGCAAAGTAAACCACCATAATGTACGAATTTGGGAGACATAAAATCCTTGCGTCGTCATCGAACATGAAAGAGAGTCACCGAAACTGAATGTTTCTGTTCACGAAGTTCATGCGCCTTTCTTTTTTGTGAAGGAAACTGTGAAAGGAGCATCATACCTGTACATGCTGCAAAATTGCCTGTTTCCTCAACTTCACGAAGATTCCAATGATTTCATTTTTATGAATGACGACGACCCACCTCACTTTCACCTTGAGGTACGGCATTAGCAACACCGTCCCACAATGTTGGATTCGAGGAAGTGGAAAACAAGATGTAGTTAATTGCTTTTGGCCTCGCAGGTCACTAGACCTTACAACAAAAATTGGGTCAAATGGCTCTGAGCACTATGGGACTTAACTTCTAAGGTCATCAGTCCCCTAGAACTTAGAACTACTTAAACCTAACTAACCTAAGGACATCACACACATCCATGCCCGAGGCAGGACTTGAACCTGCGACCGTAGTGGTCGCGCGGTTCCAGACTGTAGCGCCTAGAACCGCTCGGCCACTAGAGGCCGGACTAGACCTTATAAACACCGTTTTTTTTTTCTAGGTGTGTACATAATAAAAGAGAGCCTTTGTCCTAGCTTTGGCGACCACTCTTCATGAGTTGAGAAACCTAGTAGTTGAAGCTAGCGATTCAATAAACGGACCAGTTGATTCGTGCGCAAAATGAAATGGACTACCGTTTCGATGCTTCTCGAGAAGTCCATGGCGCTCGTGTTGTTGGTATGGTGTCGTGTCTTCGCAAACATAAACTGTGGACCCTACTTTATACAGTGACATGCACAATGTGTTTATATCTTTCATAGCTTGTCTGTAATAAACAACTGAAATCTGTTCTCTCTTTTTGAATTGCCCTGTAGTATGCAGTATATGTAAAGAGACATTTAAAGATGTCAGGAAATATTGTTACTTTAAAAATGTTAATTTTTCTGACTAAACTTCTCGCTTTAAAGATGATACTTCTTAGCAAATTATTATGGTGCTCATAAAAATTTGAGTAGAAGTCATTATTGATGTTTTGTTGTTAGAAGAAATCAGATTTTCAACAGAACGCAGGTCGCCTCCTTTCTGCCAGCATTGCTCCCGATGCGTTCAGCAGAGCATACTCTAACAGTTTCCAGGTGCATCACCATTTTCCCACTAGAGACGCCTAAGTTCCGCCATTGTTTTGTCTTTACTGGGTGGAGGCCTTTCGGAATGTTCTGAAGTCAGTAGTCTCAATGCCCGCTTAACCACAATGCACGAGTGGCACCGAACACCTGCGATACACGGAACAAAGAACAAAGTGTGCCTTTTGGGGTAGACCCGAAGCTTTAAAGAAGATGAGCGACGCGCAGGGGCCTCATTACGGGGCTTTAAGGATGATGTTCTCGAGGTGATTGCGGTGTTGTCGGTGATCTTTATGGGAACCGGGCCGGCGGCAGGATATCACGTCTCGAGTCTGCGGTCGGCCGCAGAAATCGCGCCGTCCGCGGGCATTTAATACCGCTGGGTTGAGCGGTGGGAAGGGTGGGGGGGGGGGGGGGGGCCAGAGGAAGGGGGCGGCTCCAGATGGGAGTGACCGCCACACAGCTGCTGTGATTGGCCCGCAGATACCTCCCACGTCCGGCTCTCCTTTTTATTGCCGCAGATCGCGAATCCAGTGCTCCACGCTGGGTGCCTCTTAGCGACAGAACAACCTCATCGTCACTGACCTTGATCATCAGGTCTCGCAGCTACCTGCTATATTACCTTGAACGTACGGAGTATCGGCAAATGAAAAAGAAAGCAGTAAGGGTTCACACGCGGTGAACAGTAATAATCAGAATGGAACTATGAAGCAGAAAGAATTAGACATGGATAGACAGAGAGGGAATGGGCACGACCCATAACACTATGACTGAGCGATCTGGCGCAATAGTAGACATTACAATCGTATTCAGGAAGACAGCGACTAACTTACCCCTCCGAACACCTAGATTTAGGTCCCACATCTACATCTGCATATACGTTGTTGGCAGCGTAATGATGGCAGAGTCTTCTTCAAAAACAATTTCTCTAAATGCTGCCTACAGGTTTCGAGAGAACAACGTCTTCCTTGTACAAACGAGCCCTGTTTAAGTACCTCTAATACTTCTGTTAAAACTTTCGTGGTCTGTACCGAGCTGTTACGATACTAGCAGCGCAAAAACTGGAGCAAAGCTCTAGAAATGGTCACACTAACGTATTGTATGCCATTTCCGTTACATGAGCTCTGCATTTTCAGATAACCCTTCCAATAAATTTGAATCTTCCTTTCACCTACTCTAATACTGATTTTAAGTAATCGTTCCATTTCACATCGCTTCTTAATGTTACACCTAAATTCTTATACGACGTGACGTACTCAAGAATTTCACCACTAATCTTATAATGTGATGTTGTACTGTGCTTCCTCTTTGTTGTAGGCATTATCTTACCTTTATCCACAGCTGAAGAGATCTCCCTTTCATTACTCCAAGTGGAAATTTTGTCCAAGTCTTTCGAAAATTCTTTACGATCGTCATTTGCCTTAAAGATTTAGCGCAAATTGTGAGATGGTTCCCTTGAAGAGGCTGGACCAGTTTTCTTCCCCATCTTTCCTCAATACGAATTTTTGCTGCGTCTCTAATGACCTTCTCGTCTATGGAACACTAAACTTCAATGTTGCTTCCTTGTTTTCGAATGTTGTGGGGAGAGGAGGGAGGGGTGAATGTTACTTTCGTGTCTAAATTGTTCTGTAACAGTGCAAAACTAATTCAGCAAGCAATGCAGTAATATTTAACATCTATTATTGATTTTTTGTTACATTTGATCTCGAAAGCACCTGCGGTAGCGAGGTTATCTACCCACGTCACATTTTCCGAAATTTTAGCACAACAAACCGTACTAAAAATTATGACTGTTGACGCCACCAGTGAAGTGTTTCATCACTTAACCCACATTTATCCTAACATGCAAGTATAAAACAACACAGTCTCCAATCTTGAAAAAAAAATTCAAACTTTACACCAAAATAAAATTATGTCTCAAAATATGGAAGACCTTGAACACAAAACAAACGTGGTAGTACTGTCATAATTTAATTGTTCAGTGAGATTAGAAAGCTAAATACACTTGGATTGCATATTGGCAATACTGATAAAATTTATAGGTTAACCAGCGCTACAGTATGACTAAATTCGATCTTTCTAAGTACAATGGAACTTCAGATTAAATATTTCCACATTTAAATTGTCTGTATTACTTATAAAATTACACATGAGTTGCTTATTAGTAAAACTAAAATAAATTATCAGTTAATTGATGAGTGTAGTTTGATATTTATGTCATGCATTCAGTTCACCAAAACATATAAAAATTGCTTCTATAAGACAGTAAAACAACACAGATGCGCGCTAGTGTTGATCCAACTTACAGCTTAAAGTGCAACTGTCGACGAGAATTGGCAAATTAAACGATATTACTCCCGCGTAAAAAAAAACCCCTTCTCTGAAATCGATATCAAAGTTAATCAGACATTATAGTGACCCCATGTTGGTTATAAACTTTAGCTTGCTGTACAAAACGTTGTCATCTTCTGCTGATAATGCTAACTTCCGCTAATTGCTTCACAGTGTATTAAGGGTACGAAGTTTATTACATGACAATCAATGCTTTGCGACATTTAGAATACAGAACACACTGTCTGTAATTGTTACTATGTAATACACAAATTAAGTGCTCCCCAAATCTATTGTCCACTTACGTAGTTTAATGTGTCACTGATGGGATTCTATACGCAGGTGATTACATGGACTCATGGACTGTGATTACGCTATTAGTTACGTTTCTGTTTACGCTAATAAAATTCATGGTTTCCCAATGGTTTTGATATATGAAACAGCAAATTTGTAAAACTTCTATTTCATTTGTTCTGAAGAAATGTGTACCGTACTGCAACATGGTGAAAGTTTCCATCGTGAATCTTTTGTAATTATGTCGTAATGATAACATCTGAATGTTCTGATTTCTACACAGCATTTTAATTAAAACAGCACAGTGTAAACAGAACATAATGACAGATGCCTTTGGATCGACATGATGTATGTGCCTAGCTTTATCATTAGAACGCTGAAATAAACAGGTATCAACTACCACGTCGTTAGAAAGCAGTGGCGTACACCCAGCTTGTATGCTGAGTAGCAACTGAAAATTGTTACTGTTACTTGCGTAATAATGTTATATGTGCCTTTTTTGCCACGTATTTTAAACACTCTTCGTATGGTAGGTAATACATATCGTCAAATTATGATTACTTGTTTATTACATTTATTGAAATTTACATACTATAGATCCCAAAATCGTCGTAATAAAATTTATTACATATTTATGTGCCACGGAAGTTTCTATGTAAGAGCTGCTGTAATACGAAGTATATGAGTACTTCCCTCTGTATAATTTATATACTATTTAACGACTGATGTGCTACTGAAGTGTTTCCAGTGCACGTCCGTTGTGCTCAGGTCAGCCAATGATGGTAGCTGGGTAGTATCTAGCAAGGATTACTATCCAGTTAGCAACTCTTGGTGGCACAGTTTTCTCAATACATTCAAGCCTTTGGATACTGTCTACGATTGAAAAAAAAAATAGTTCGCTTGCTTAGCTGAGTGCGCCGGCACGGTAGATCAGCGTATTCGGTCAGAGAGCTGGTTGGTCTCTGTAATAAAATACTGAGTGGAAGGATCAACAAACGAACTTTAACGGATATCATGTGACGTCCGCAACGACCAAACCCAACTATCAACAACGAACAAAAATGCAAAAAAATAGTGGTAATGTGCTTGCGTACCATGCAGCGGGTCCGTGTTGGAGATTTTCTCCGCTCGTGGACTGGGTGTTACGTTGTCCTTGTCGTCGGTCATCATCACCGACACGCAAGTCGCCCAATGTGGCGTCACCTGAAATTAAACTTGCAATCGAGTAGCCGAAATTACCCGGATGGGGTCTCCCGGCCATCAGTGCCACACGATAATTTTATGTAAAAAATTTTAGTGATGGTGGATTTCAGGTGTCACAAAGAGTACAGAGCGACGAGATCAAAGCAGTTTGGGTGTGGAAATCGACGATGGGCAACTCTAGACACAGAAAATTTATCTTTCCTTTTGCAACGAGAGCGCCTTCTGTGTTTTTGTGAGATATAACTAAAAACTGCAGCGTATTTAGAGTAAGATAAAAAGCAAAGGCTACTTTCCAAGCATTGGCATTTTTAGTAATATTGGGGAGAGTGTTGTATCTTGGAACACTTTTCAAACTTTGGCCTCTAGCCAACACTGTAACAGAAGTTTAATATTTTTTATTACATTCGAAATTATAGTATTTATTTTATACGTGCTGCAGCTTTTTTTCTGAAGTTACAAAAAACACCCCGGAGAGTTAACATTTTTCCAAGGTACAAACAACCTAGGAGCAAATTTATATTCAAATTTAAAAGTGTTGTAATCGAGGAAATCTTCTCAATTATATATTTGATAGTCTATGTGTTACTCTGCTACACATCAATAATCATTAATCGAAATCAAATGAAGGAGTAATATAATCAGAAACCAATATGACATTAAAAACAGTTTGAAATAAAAGCTATTAGCAACTAACACAACTTGCCATTTGGAGGACAGGAAAAATCGATAGTTAAAACATTAGAAAACTCATTTCATTTTTAAATATCAACTGTCCCATGGAAGGAGCCCTCTTCCATTTCGAGGTACAACATGGCGCCCAGCTGACTAAGTATGGCTTAACCGACCGAGTGTTATGTAACTTAGAATGTACAGAATTTTACTCTCCACAAAATTCTGTAACTGAAGAATTAACAATATTCTCCAAACAGATTTCGTATAATCATCTTGGGGTTGAAGCTCTTTTCTTCCGTGTTTGATCTAACAATATGTATGTTTTTGGATAGGGTCCGCCTTCAGCATATATTATACAGCAGCTACATATGTAAAACTCATAATATTTACAAACGCTGCACGAAACACAATCTCATCTCTCACATCAACAGAAACAGCAGAAAAGGCCGTAAAGTGCTTATGGCAGCCTCTAGTGCGCTTTCCTTAATGTGATTCTGGAATCGGTCACTAGAGTGAAATACCGCGTAGTAAACATCATCTGTTCCTAGGTGCACTATTCTCCAGGTACAGCACTCACCCGTTCCTAATATTGTAATTTACAACTGATTTAGAAAACGCAGTCTAAAAGTAATCCTTGTAATTGACCATGTGAACATATAAGCACTGGCTGTAGCTGACTGTTAATTTACTTTACAGAGGCGGCCAGCAGAGGCTTCTTATGCCTACTGATGTTCAGAGTGGATCCGAACACCAGCCATAAAATTGAAGAGGCTGTTCAGGGATATTACTTACATGCATGTCTGAAAGAACAGACGCTATTGACGAACCGCAACTGTACTAAATACTTCGAAATTAATTAGATAACTGTGAATTCCTTGACATCAGCTGTATTAGGTGCAGATCTGTTTCTCGCTACAGGGATTTATCCTAGCATTTTGATATACGGCACCTGTGGTATCTAGTGGCTCGTTACGGAGGAATAACGCAATCATGATTTATTCAGTTTGTTAAGCGCAGTTGCCTTTGCTTCGTGACAGCCCATACACTCCTCTATCCACTCGCTAACTGCTAGTCCACAGAATCTCTTGACTAGGGCGCAGAGCGCTGTCAGCGATATGAACATAGTCTATTGCGCTGCCAACATGGAAACAGGCTACTTACAGACTGTCTTACACGCTCAAGAGCATTAGGAGTTCGACTCACTATTTTCTCGGCTGCAACAATTGCAATAAACCGATCCATGTGATCATCGACCGGACTTCCAAAACTAGTCTCTTCAATGAATCGAAGAAAATGAAGCCGATTGTTATCACGTGACCGAGCTAGCTATGAAACAGGACCATCGCGACTAAACCACGTACAAAGGAAATGAAATTACTCTGTAACGAACCACCAGAGATGTCACTTCTACCAGAGGAGAAACTAGCCGGCCGCTGTGGCCGAGCGGTTCTAGGCGATTCAGTCGGGAACCGCGCTGCTGCTCGGTCACAGATTCGAATCCTGCCACGGGCATGGATGTGTGTGATGTCCTTAGGTTAGTTAGGTTTAAGTAGTCCTAAGTTCTAGGGAACTGATGACCTGAGATCTTAAGTCCCATAGTGCTTAGAGCCAGAACAGAAATTATCCTCGAAAAGACTCCGAAATTTTGTCTGTTGACTTCGGTTTCAACGATAAACAAACAGGGTTATTCAGCTGCCCCTAACGATGTGCTGTATGTAATCCTTAACACCTTTAAATACCACATGCTAGATTTTCATATTCTCTTGCACGCTGTGCACAAACTATTAATCCTACAGAAAAAATGAACGGGATTATTTTTGTAGAAAATTCAAGGTAGTTAAATTTTGTGCTGGGGTACGTTTACGTTAGATGAAGTTTTCGAACTACTCAAGAAAAACGTACAAACGTGACTTTCAAACGAGGGCTTTCTTTAATAACTCGAAAACTGTGGCCTCCAGCAAATATCCCAGTGCAACTATTAACTACATTAAATTTACTACAAAAAGGTACTGTTCATTTTTTCTGTAGGACTAATAGTTTGCGCGTAGTGAGTGAGAGGATATGACAATCTCGCGCGTGGATTTTGGAGGCATTGCGGGTTGCATAAAACCCAGCTCTAGAGCCAGCTTAATTACCCTGTACAATTTAACTCGTTCTTCATTCCTGGAAGTTCCCCTTCATGATGATATTCACAGAACACAAGTGTGGTTGACTGTATGAAAGAATTAATGAATGAATGAACGTCAGTTCAAAAAATTCGATCGATGGAGATGACACAGTCGTTATTTTTCAAAAAAATTTTCTTTTTAAATTCAGTCTTGATCGCACCACATATGCTACAAGAACATAGGTGACCGATTTCGGTCATATCACATGACCATCATCAGACCTGTAATTTAATTTAGAAAGTAATAGAAACCTTACTAGATTGACAATAAAATATGACAAAATGCTTATAAGGATAAAATACAATAAGACTTGTTATACCCATGGCACCCTTCGAAGACGGTAGGTGGAGCACTCTTCTCAGCTGTTGTGATGTGAAGTGCCAGCAAGTGACGGGCATACGCTTAAGTGCGAAGATGCTCCGCCTACCTCTTCTCCCTCTACCTCACGTCAACCAACCAGCGTAAAACGGATTCACATAATCATCAAAACGTAAAAAGACAAAGTACAATAATAACATAAAAGTAGTTATGTATAAAATATCTCTTTACAACTATGGAACTACTTGAATATTGTATAAAATATCAATTAAAAGCTTCAAAATAACTGTACAGATGATGCATACTCAGGTGAAGGTCTTTGGCATTGCGGCATCAATTCGATATGTGAGTTGTGACTCGACCACGTCCGTCATAGGACCCAGTTGTATCCATGGCAGAAATGTACCTTAGAACAGTACCTAAATATTACTACAACAATCTTAAACTTCCAGCTAGAAATATTACTAAATATGATTCCATTTTCAATAAATCAGTTTTATAACATTTTAAAAAATGTATGTAATATCATACGACTCTGCAGCTGATCATTCCATTGTTGCATATATCCCCACTGCCAAATAAAGTTAATATAAGACAGACAGACTGAATCTAGCATAAGTGTCTACTTGCAGTCGAGTCACAACTCACATATCGAATTGATGCCGCAATGCCAAAGAACTTCACAACCTCGTTGACTTTGAAACCATTGTGGTACTACCGCCTTAGCAAAAATGGCTCTGAGCACTATGGGACTTAACATCTATGGTCATCAGTCCCCTAGAACTTAGAACTACTTAAACCTAACTAACCTAAGGACATCACACAACACCCAGCCATCACGAGGCAGAGAAAATCCCTGACCCCGCCGGGAATCGAACCCGGGCACGAGAAGCGAGAACGCTACCGCACGACCACGAGATGCGGGCTACCGCCTTAGCCCATAGAGGACACACTGAGTATACATCGTCTGTATAGTTCTTTTTTTGGCTCTGAGCACTATCGGACTTAACATCTGTGGTCATCAGTCCCCTAGAACTTATAACTACTTAAACCTAACTAACCTAAGGACATCACACACATCCACGCCCGAGGCAGGATTCGAACCTGCGACCGTAGCGGTCACGCGGTTCCAGACTGAAGCGCCTAGAACCGCACAGCCACACCGGCCGGCACAGTTATTTTAAAGCTTTTAATTGATATTTTATACAATATTCAAGTAGTTCCATGGTTGTAAAGAGATATTTTATACATAACTACTTTTATGTTATTACTGTACTTTGTTTTTTTACATTTTGACGATTATGTGAACCCGTTTTACACTGGTTGGTTGACGTGAGGTAGAGGGAGAAGAGGTAGGCGGAGCATCTTCGTACTTAAGCGTATGCCTGTCAATTGCTGGCACTTCACATCACAGCAGCTGAGAAGAGTGCTCCACCTACCATCTTCGAAGGGTGCCATGGGTATAACAACTCTTATTGTATTTTAATCTTATAATCATTTTGTCATATTTTATTGTCAATCTAGTAAGATTTCTATTACTTTCTAAATTAAATTACAGGTCTGATGATGGTCATGTGATATCACCGAAACCGTTCACCTATGTTCTTGTAGCATACGTGGCGCGATCAAGACTGAATTTTGAAAAGAAAAATTTTAAAAAAATTTTTTATCGCTGTTCCAAAAATGTTTATTAAAATTGTTCAGTCGTTATTGGTACAACGGAATTGGGTTTCGAGTATTATTTTAGGCATCTTTAATTCACTGTAGTACGTCGGCCCTCCCTCGTCCTCCTGCAGCTGGTAAACACGACGGTCGACCAGGACGGCCGCCCCAGACAGTGGGACTCCAGCGGAGGTCCCGGCGAGCGCTGGCTGCGCGGACAGCGGACAGGTCGTGACCGCGGCGTCTCACGGCCGCCGGCCGTGCAGCCCGCTCGTGCCCCCGCCGCATCGGCGCATGCGCGCGAACCGCTCTGGGAACGACGAACGTGCAACAATGCGCCATTACTCACCAGTTTGGGGCCCATTAAGGCGCGCCGGTAGCACGACCTGGCTCCAGCCGAGACGGCTCCATTCATCCCCGGCGGGATGCGGCACCGAGCCTGCACGCCCGACACGCTCGGCCACCGCCGTGGCATCGCGAACGCCGGTAAGCTACCGGCTGCGATGTGCCCGTCAGCCGGGCCGCGACGCGACGTCGGGAAGGTGGTCAACTACCGGCCATGCGTGTTTAGGGCGAACGCAATGGACCAGCGCCATAATTTTCTCGCCGATGCGGCAGGCGACAGAAGTCCGTATAGCAGCAACAACTGGAAAGTACCTTCAAATTTCATTTCTGTAAACTTTTAGCGTTGTCCAGCTAAACGGACGAGAGCAAATCAAAAGGCAAAGGCATCTTTTTCTAAGCAGGAAAATTTATAGGGAAAACAGAAATGCAAATATATCTACATCCATATCCATATTCCGCAAGCGTGGTGGAGAGTGCTTCTCGTACCACTGTCTGTTGCCCCCTTCCCTGTTCCATTAGCGGACAGAGCGAGGAAAGAGCGATCGTCGATAAAGCTCAGTGTTAGCTCTAATTTTTCGAATTATCTCGTTGTAGTTATTTCGCGAGGCGTATATGGCAGAAGTAATATGTTGCCCAACTCTTCCCCGCACGTACTCTCTTGGAATTTCAATAGCAAACCGCTCCCTGGTGCTCAATACCTCTCTTGTATTGTCTACTATTGGAATTTTTTGAGCTTGGCAATGGCACTCCCACACCGACTAAACGATATCATGAGGAAACGTGCCGCTCTTCCTTGGTCCTCTTTATCTAGTCTATTAATCTAGCCCCGTAAGGTTGCTGATGTGCAGTGGTCATGTTTTGTAAGCCATATCGTGATTGAATTTACATTCCTTGAGGGCCCTACACACACACACACACACACACACACACACACACACAACTGACCGGCCGAAAAACTTATTGTGTGTAGGCACTTTGGACAATCGACCGACCAACTTTAGTAGTCGGCCGTCGGTTGGGTATGACCACCCTACAGGCGACCCCTACATCCACTTCACACGGGCCCCACCACCACTTCACACAACAAATTGTGCGGAGTGTAGCGCTAGGCACTGTCGTGATAAAGAGCCTATACAGGGTGTTACAAAAAGGTGCGGCCAAACTTTCAGGAAACATTCCTCCACAAAGAAAGAAAATATGTTATGTGGACATGTGTCCGGAAACGCTTACTTTCCATGTTAGAGCTCATTTTATTACTTCTCTTCAAAACACATTAATCATGGAATGGAAACACATAGTAACAGAACGTACCAGCGTGACTTCAAACACTTTGTTACAGGAAATGTTCCAAATGTCATCCGTTAGCGAGGATACATGCATCCACCCTCCGTCGCATGGAATCCCTGATGCGCTTATGCAACCCTGGAGAATGGCGTATTGTATCAGAGCCGTCCACAATACGAGCACGAAGAATCTCTACATTTGGTACCGGGGTTGCGTAGACAAGAGCTTTCAAATGCCCCCATAAATGAAAGTCAAGACGGTTGAGGTCAGGAATCTGTTGAGGTCGCCGAATCTGTTGTTGAGAAGCGTACGAACACTCCGAATGAAATGTGCAGGAGCTGCATCGCGCATGAACCACATTTTGTATCGTAGTTGTAAAGGCACATGTTCTGGCAGCACAGAGTATCCAGTATGAAATCATGATAACGTGCTCCATTGAGCGTAGGTGGACGAAACTAAAATGAGCTCTAACATGGAAATTAAGCGTTTCCGGACACATGTCCACATAACATCTTTTCTTTATTTGTGTGTGAGGAATGTTTCCTGAAAGTTTGGCCGTACCTTTTGTAACACCCTGTATAGGGTCTCTATGTCGTGCCAACGGCCCGACAGCCCGCATCTCGTGGTCGTGCGGTAGCGTTCTCGCTTCCCACGCCCGGGTTCCCGGGTTCGATTCCCGGCGGGGTCAGGGATTTTCTCTGCCTCGTGATGGCTGGGTGTTGTGTGCTGTCCTTAGGTTAGTTAGGTTTAAGTAGTTCTAAGTTCTAGGGGACTGATGACCATAGATGTTAAGTCCCATAGTGCTCAGAGCCATTTGAACCATTTTGAACGGCCCGACAAAAGTTCGGCTTTTTTCGCTACGGCGCTGTAATCGCTAAGTCGGTCGCGAAATGTGTAGGCTCACACGATACTGGTCACTCCGTCGGATGGACAATCGGTTGGTGCATGTGCAGGGCTCTTTAAGATCCTTCCCATGAAGTGTGCGGGTGGTACACCTCAATAGCTGCCCGGTCAGCGCGGGAATTGCCTAGCGAAGGGACCCGGGTTCGAATTCCATCCTGATCGGCAATTTTTCTCCGCTTGGAGACTGGATGCTGGGTTGTCCTTACGTTTGTATCGCCATCACTGACATTTCACTAATGATATGGCTGAATAAGTACATGCCGAAAGCCAATACAACCAAAACAAAATAACTCTCCGGATGATTACATCTCTGTATTTTACGGTAGCTGGTCTTTCCAGTGATCTGTCGCCAGTAGTGTAATCATAGAGTAGTGGACTTCTTCACCTATTCATGAGCAGTACGTTACATTTATTTATGTCCAAGGTCAACTACCAGACCCTGCAGCGATTATGGATTCTCCGTAGGTCTTCCTGCAATTCGGTGCAGTTTTCTAGCGTTGCTACCTTATTAAAGATAGCTGCATTATTTACGAATAGTATTATCGAGCTTCTGCCGATCCACTGGATCGTTTACTTATAGAGTGAATAGAAACAATACGGGAAAACTTTCAGAGATGACATTATTGACTAAACAAAAAACAGAAAAGGTGTCAATCAAGACACAAAGGATCTATTGATATTACCTGCAAGTGGATACTGACTTAAATCAACGGGAAAAGTTGAAAATTTGTGCCGGACCAGTACTTGAACTCGGGTCTCCCGCTTACTACGCATATGCACTGACCACTGCACCATTTTTTTATCTCATTTTGTTCGTTATTGTTCGTTCAAATTTATTCATGGCGGACGTCACACGACTCTTGTTCAACGTTCATCGTCGATCCATTAACTCAGTTTTTTCTAGTACAGAGAGCGGCTACCCTCTGACCAAAAACGCTTTTTTTTATATCATTTGTTCGTTGTTGGTCGTTGATCCATTAACTCAGTTTTTTTTTTATTACAGAGGGCAGCTACCCTCTGACCGAACACGCTGAGCTACGCTGCCGGCTGACCATGCGGACACAGCAGTCATCGCATCTCCACGGACTATCCTATCACGCCCCCCATCAGCCCAAATCCTCAGCTTATTCACACACTACAGATGCAATGCCCCTTGCCCATTGTCCTCATTACTCGTTGCATTTTGCCAATTCCAGTAACAGTTCGAGTATGGTGTGCATCTGCACTGAAGTGATCAATTGATGGTCCTATAGGCGGTGTCTGTTCTTTCGGACATGTCTTTCGGAGATGTGATTCATCCTGTATACTGTAATTAGTAACGGTCGTATCACACTTCCTTGGGGTACTCCTGAAATTATATGTGTCGATATTGTTCCTTTAAGGACGACTTGTTGAGTTCCGTTGCAAAGAAGTCCTGAATACAGTCACAAATCTGACCCGATAGCCGATAAGCTCGTAATGCGAAACTATATTCAATGTAACATAATTCCTCTACATGTAACACACTTTCTCTACATCATGTCCTTCAACCTCCTCGCAACTAATCCATCTCTTAACAAACTTCCTTATTCCGTTCTGGACGAAGCTTTGGAGCATCGTTCACGTTCACCCTTGCACCGCCTCCACAAATTCGTCATCCGACGAAAAGTTGGATTCACTCACGTGTTCCTTCATCAGATCGAAAAAGTGAAAATCACTGTGTGTGCTCTCACAACTCGAAACAAAGCTTTTTCATGCACTGGATTCTTTTCCCGGATGTATAAGGGCAGGTACTATCCTGAAGTAAAATCTTCCCTCTCCTCTTTGTTTTGATTCAGGGTTTCGTATGACGCTGAACCTCTCAGTAGCTGTCACTGTACACTGTTCACCGTTTAACGTTTAAGAATGTAACGAATCAACAGTGCACCTCTCATATCCCAAAACTTTGTCGTCATATCTTCCCTGCAGAGACTTTGTTTCTAAACTACTTTGCTGTACACGAAGATGGTTCTTTCCAAACCTTGCTCTAGTGCGTAGTCTGTGGTTAGTAGTGATGGTTCCGCGTCTCATCAATGCGATTGAGAAAGTCCTGTTCCTCCTTTTCAAAGCACCTCAGAAATAATATCGACATTCCCAAACGTTCCTATTTGTCTATCACATGAGTGGTTACTCGTTGAGTAGGAATTTTGCCATAGTTTGGAGCTTCACGGACGACTTTAAGTGATGAAGCATGGCTTGTCTTCAACTCATACACACTATTGTTAATTCTGGCTGTTTCAATATTCCTGTCGGTTTTCGAAGTGGATGTCCTTACCCGAACACTCTTCGCCGTAGATACACGTCCAAGTTTAAAATGATTTATCTACTCGTAAATTTTTCATCCTCTACGACAGCTATCACCGTATTGGAGATGCGTTCTGTGAATAATTCTGCGGATTTAGTCCCTTAAGAATACTGAAAACGTGTCACCCCCTTCATTACATTCTTGGTGCATGCAATAACGGGGTACTCTAATAAAATGTGTTGATATCATTACCAACAGTGCTATTCGCTGAACCAACACAGTTAACCCAGCGAGCCTAAGACATATAGTGGTTGAGTTAGTGCTGCCAACGTGGAGCAGAAAAAATGCCTTTGGTCATTGATTTCCCTCGCTACTGCAAGCTTGCTAAACCTTCGGTTGTATGTACCAAGCAAATGAATCACATGATACAGCTAAGCATCAAGTGCGTAGTGAGTGGCACCAGAAACAATGGAGAGACGTCTTATGATATTTACCCGAACACCGATCACAGCACGCCAATATAATTACCGTCGTAATATAGACGACCTTCAATTGTATCTGTATGGGGGACTACAAAATACTATCAACCCTATGTCATGGAAATTCCAAGCTGTTTTCGACTAGGGCATAAAAATGGGACGTAAAGCTAACTTTCTCAAATCGTAATAATCCTTGTTGCTCACCAGAAAGCCGTTAGTCAATATAAACGTTAAGGGGTGTGGGTAAAATACTCGGCAAATACCAATTCTTGCAAAAAATATAATTAGCGTATTCAATATGTCGTACGTATCACACTTTATCTACACTACAAAAGAAATACAAGTCGATGTTAGAAGTTGTCCCCAATAAGCTCGTAAGGTTCTCGCCCATTTATTTCCGACTTTTGGTCAATATTTTACACATAATATAAAATGGGGTAAAAGTGTTGGCAATAATCTCGAAATTTCTCGGCCAATTATTCACTTACAAAGTTTACAAGATTAACAAAGAATTATTCAGAACAATAATGTACATGTTTCCTGTTAAAGTGGACTGCGAGAGAGAAAATGCTGTGCTATGCTCTCCAATGAAAATGTGCGGTTTCGATTTCCTTCTCGCAGACAGTTTTTACTACAATGGCAGGGCAATTAAACCTCAGACAAATTCCTTCTCCTACATATATATATATTACATGTAATCTTAACCAAATCAGTACACACAAAACTATGCCGTTCTGTTTCCTTCCTCACAGCGGTGAAAAAAAAAAAAAAAAAAAAAAAACAGGGAAGTTGGTTTATGGCCTATTGGCTTATGATTCGAACACTACACAGAATTAGAATCTTCCCCGAAACTCTATAGTCCTTCCCTTTCACAGAATAAAACTTTGCGAAATACTATCACTGAAGATACTATTCTCACAGATCCAGCAGCTGGAGAGGTCTCTCTCATACTCCGTAGACCAACGATCGCAGCTGATTTACTCATTCATTTTAAGCGATTCAATTCCCAGTCAAGGTTTCCTTTTCAATAACAATAAACAAGGGCCAAGATCCGAGAGAGGAGGAAAGAGGAGATGGACAGAGTAAGAGGCAGGGCGTGAATTAAATGGACAAAGAGAGGGGGAGAAGGTGATGGATGAGAGAGCGGTGAGGAGGAGATGAAGAGAGATAAGGGGGTGGAGGAGATGGACATAGTGAGCAGGAACCGACAGAAAGAGGGAGGGGGGAGGAGCAATAGGAGGACAGAGAGAGGGTGAGATTGAGATGGACATCGAGAGTGGGGTAGAAGGAGATAAGGGCGTATATCTGATTCTCGTACCTGTTTTTCAATCGCGAAGCACTACCAGTTTTGTTAGTATGTCATACTCTTTTAGAATACTGCTGCGCGCTGTGGGATCCTTACTAGATAGGACTGGCGGAATACATCGAAAAAGTGCAAAGAAAGGCAGCAAGTTTTGTATTATCGCGAAATATGGGAGAGAGTGTCACAGAAACGATACAGGATTTGGGCTGGACATCATTAAAAGAAAGGCGTTTTTCGTTGCGACGGAATCTTCTCACGAAATTCCAATTACCAGCTTTCTCCTCCGAATGCGAAAATATTTTGTTGACACCGACCTACATAGGGAGGAACGATGACCACGATAATATAAGGGAAATCAGCGCTCGTACGGAAAGATATAGGTGTTCATTCTTTCAGCGCGCTATACGCGATTGGAATAATGGAGAATTGTGAAGGTGGTTCCATGAACCCTCTGTCAGGCACTTAAATGGGATTTGCACAGTATCCATGTAGATGCAGATGTATAAAAACACAGAAACCGTTTCTCCGGAAATACTGAAGAATAAAATGGCGCAGTGCAAAGTACTACGTAACCTCAGTTACTCTTACATCTAGGAGTATATTTTTCTAGTCTCTCCTAAGCATTTCGTTACTTCTGCTTATGAAGAGTCCTGCAACACTTAAAGCGGAAGTGCTTAATAGAGCACTTTAAACTAACAAATGACGACCGAAGTTTTCGAAATTAATTACAGCTTAATAATAACTTTAACAGATTTTTGGTGGTATGCACACACACAGTTATCAAAGCAGTGAAGCACAACCTAAAGAACATTTTAACAGAATGCTTGTTGCGCCTGCATAACTGAGTGGTCTGCGTGGCAGAAGGTCATGCGAGGGTTCCGGTTTCGATTCCCGGCTGGGTCGGAGATTTTCTCCGCTCGAGGCTGGCTGTTGTGTTGTCGTCGTCATCATATCAACCTCATCGACAAGCAAGTCGCCGAAGAAGCGTCAACTAAAAAGACTAGCACCAGGCAATTGGTCTACCCAATGGGAGTTTCTAGCCACACGACATTTCATTTCACAGAATGTTTCAAAATAAAACTGAGAATTAAGTATAATAACAAGACATAATGTATAAACTATAGAAAGAAAGATGAGTACAAACTGACAATGAAACGGTATAAATAGCTGAAGAGCATTTTACTAAGGTCATATCAAGACAACGACTCGATGTACAGGTAATGAAATAAATATAAGAAAACAATTGGTCTGGAGTGTGTCTGTCAAAGAACAATAACAGGGAGGAAATAGACTAGAAACAAACAGAAATTGAAGACATAATTACAAGTGTAATGATACTGATGACGATGTAAATTCTGGAGGTGGCCTTTATTCAACAGTGGATATCAATTATTTACATTCTGCGCAGATCATTAACGATTTTTTTAACGGAATGTTGTGTAACGAGTCAGTTTGTAGGATATGTATATATGATTAATTTTAACATTAATGAATGTGCTACTTTTCACTCCTATTCGTATAGAAACACTTAACAACTAATTTTTTTGCGGTATCAGCTTTTAAATAAAAAGTCCTCTGTTGTATAGCAGAAATTATCAGACGTCACGATTTTAGATTAGACTGACAACTTTATTTGCTTTTTGCCAGGCGTTATATGTTATTTGGTAAATCATGAAAAGTATTTGTTGATGCACACTCAGTTCCTTTCTGAGCTAATGATAGCTTTAATATTGGGCACTGAAGGTCATTTTTTTCTTCTAGACTGTTGGTATGAACATCACTATTCTTCTCAAATTGTTGTGGATTATTATCTATGACGAATTTCAGTAGCGGTTCTTGATGATACAAGTTAAATGAACAGTAGAAAACTATTAGCTGTAGAAACAAATCTTCGCACAGCACATGTAGAGTTTTGGGAAGGGGGGAGGTTGTTCGAAAGGGCACATTATATCGATTGTTGGGAGCACGAAATACACTGATCTGCCAGAACGTAAAGACCACTGGCCTCCGCGACGTCTGAGGCCGACTGATGGCGTTGCGGGCCCGTGACGCAGTAATGAATATATATAAGCGGAATAAACCCTAGCGAAGATATGGGCTGCAGCAGGGCCGGCCTAGGGGGGAGGGGCGAACTGTGCCATCGCCAAGGGTGGCAGATGTTTGAGGGCGCCAAATTCGTCTTGCATAAACAAAGAAATGTGAGAATAAGTTGGAAATACGAATTATTCATAAAATCAATGGTCTTGTTGAAAATTATCTACGATACAGAAACAGTGTCTTCCGATTGACGAAAGGAACGTTGACTGCGACAAAAAATTGGTAATATTTATTGTTGAACACATTGATGTAGACAATAGTTTTATGCGCATATAAAATAAAAAAAATGCATATATAATCGTATTATATTCTATTACTCTTGCTCAAAAAGACGTTTCATTCGTCACATGTATGACACCACTGGTTGTTGTCTCGTTCTCATAACGATACCGTGAAATAGGTGACAGCCGGATCGCGCCAATGTTCGCGAATTGAAAAACGGACTTGAAGTTTTTAATTATTTGGATACTATTTAGTTGCTTAACACTATTTGTGTGAATCTTTCACAGACTTCCACAAGTCTGTTTATAACATGGAGCAGTTATAAACACAATAATGCGTTCACTGTTCGGTTCCTCATTTCCAACAGCACGATAACGAAGATGTTTCAGAATATAGCCTCTCCGTTTCTCTTTAGTTTGTATTAAGTTAATACATAACAATTTCAAATACTGGTATTTAGATTATTCTAAAAAAATTAAAAATCTACGAAGCACATACATTAAAATAGCTAAGATGGTTTTGATGATTCACATTTTTCTGCAACAAAATGCAGATCTTAAATGACACATAATTCATTCAATATGATATGTTTGTTTGACACTAGCGTTAAAACTTCGAATGCTCCAAGAAGAGCTGAAATTATGTTTGAAATTTTGAATAATTTGCAAATAAATAAGTAAAATCAACAGCAAAATATGGATATTTTCTTTTAGAAGTTTTAGACGATGAATACTTAGTCTTAGTGATGTCTCGATTTGAGTTTACAGGACAAATATTTTTGGGAGTTGGTAGCCATGTACATTTGATACGCTGCTCTCAGTTGGCAGTTTCCGTATATAGCAACAATGGTCGCTAACCTTGTTTGTAAATAGCTGAGTAGCGAGTTAAGTGATATAGTGGTCGACCCATGGATTGTGGCACTAATATAGGTTTGTATGTGGTTCACTTATTAGAAACATATTTTATTTGCCAGACTCAACTGATTTCGCCTATTAACTTCGAACAAGAATGATGTACGTAAAGACTGTTCTATCACCGCTCGTATCATTCCTTTTGGAGGCTGTTCAGTAAGGCAATAACGATTGTGTTAAAAGTTGATAATTGTACGTTCAGCTGGCAGTGCCAACGTATTATTATTTTTGTGTGAAATCGCTTTATCACTTTGACTTGATGTGTTTTCTTTAGGCTGTTAACTTACTGCGAATGTTGTAAACTGTTGCAACGTCTGACGGCAGGAAACGCATTTAAGGCAGCCAGCGTAGGAAAAGATGAACAAAGATAGAAAATGTAGACAAAATATTGAAATTTTCGTTAGATAAATTTTTCCAGCCTAAAGAAGATTTTGATCAGAGTGATCCAAGCACAAAAAGTAGATACAGACGTAAATAAGGGTAAGCCTTCGGTAGATGAAGTATGTACCTTCAACGCCTCTGGGTAAATATGACATTGCATGCAAGCTCTCTGAAGAATGTGTAAGTGTTCCTGCTGCTTCTAGCAAGTGCTCATCTGACACTCAAACTGTCAAGTGATATAGTTGATCCAGATCCCGGAAAATGGTCTGACAAAATGATGATTTTGTTAGGACAATGGCAGTCAAAAGGTGACCTCCAGAACAGACAACGGAATTCGAAAGCTGCCCTAAGGATGATTATAATCGTCGCTTTACCTCTAAAAATTACAGTTACAGTTTGTGCAATGGTGAAATTGTTCAGAGGAAATGGTTAGTTTATTTAAAAAGTGCAAATGTTTTTTTGTTTCGTCTGTTAACTCTTTTCGAACATTAAAATATATGATTGACTTCAGGTGGTTATAATAACTGGCGCCACATTTCTGAGACATAACACGCTAGGCCCCAAGTGCACTTAGAATCGAACCGAAAGTGGAGCTCGCCAGGAGATTAAAATCTGGAAATACTGACGATGCGGGAACCCTGCAGAAATTAAATGCTGAAACCCGGCATTGGAAAGGTACAATCGAACGCCTTATAGCAGTTAGCCAGTTTTTGGCTAAACAGTGTCTTCCCTGAAGAGGAACTTCAGACGAACTGTTCACTCACAACAATGGGAATTTTTTAAAATTGGTCGAATTTATTTGATGAATTTGATTCAGTTCTCGGCGAACATATAAGGAGAACAACGTGTGGTGAAAATAAATCTCGTCGTTATCTGGGCAGATACATACAAAATGAAATAATTCACATTCTCCATCAAAAAATTAAAAACACAATATTGTCTTTATTGAGACCTGCTAAATATTATAGTTTAATTTTGGACTGTACGCCAGGTATTTGTGGTGTTGAGCAAATGACAATGATAGTGTGTTTTGCGAATGTGACTTCTACTGATCTTGACATGTGCGGTGTAAATTAGTGAACATTTTCTTGGATTTGTACCTGTAAGAGATACGTTTGGTTTGGGGCTTTCAGAGGTAGTATTGAAACAGTCAGAAGAAACAGAAATACCTTTGGAGGACATGAGGGGTCAGGGTCATGGTAACGGTAATAACATGAAAGGGAAGAACATAGGAATGCAAAAGAGGATTTTAGATAATAAATCCTAAGCCATATTATGTTTCCTGCAGTAGTCATTCCTTAAATCTAGTTGTGAATGATGCTGCAGAGGCATCAGACTATACAGTTTCCTTCTTTTGTTTGGTGAGAAAAATTTATGACTTCTTTTCTGCGCCTACGCGACGATGGGCAGTCCTCAATGACCATACGTATATCTCCATATATCTACTCTAACGTGGAAGCCAATAAGTACGATAAAATGGGAAATTAGAATCAATGCAATCGCTTCCCCAAACTATAACATAGGAGAGGTCTGTAATGGCCTAGTTGAAATAAGGGAAAACGAAAATACAGATAGAATGGTTGCACATGAGGCTTGTAGTTTGGCGAACCTTATTCGTCGTTTTACGTTCTTTGTTCAGTGGTAATATAGTATGATGTATTACTCCGTATCAATGTTGTCAGCAAACACATACAAAATATTATCACGGATATATCGAAAGCTGTTGACTTACTCGGAAAGATACCACAGAATTTTATAAACTGCGGGGAGGACTCCAAATTCCAAGATTATCTGCTTCACGCTAAGGATCCGGCAACCCAACTCGTTATAGAAAACCCAGTCGTATGTGGTGAAACGTCCCCTTAGAACAATTTATACAAGACTGTGCTTAAACTGACACACAATATTTTTTTAGCGCAACGCAATCTGACTTTCAGAAATCCCTACAAAGGAATGGCCCTAACTAACATTAACCTGTACCTTTCACAAATCACTTACCTCACCAAAAATCTTCGTTACTCGAACTACTGCAATACAGCGAGCGCCACTACTGCCAGCTAAATAAAAGATTCGAACTACGGAAGTCACTAACTACTGATAGGGATAGTTAGCAAATGAAAGATTTTAATAGAGAACAAACAATGTATTTACCTTAATAGTCATAATATATATAGCAGTTCATGACAAATTACAAAACTCCGCCATCTCTCTCCCCACATCCACCACTGCTGGCGGCTCACCTCCAACTGCGCAACGCTACGCGCTGTTCACATCCAGCTGCCGCTGCCCAACACTACAATGGCAGACAACAATGCAAACTAGCCACATACTGCACACAGCACAGCCAGTGATTTTCATACAGAGCGCTACGTAACGTTGCCAATAAGAAAACATAAACAGCCTACTTACAGTGGTACAGCACAGATACGAAAGCGAAGGAAGAAGAAACAGTTCCAATATGAGGGAGAAGATGAAAAAATTAAAACTAACAATTGATGTAAAAAGTAGATTTTTATTTTAAAGTACTGGATGTTATAATGTGCGCTCTCAGTGAGAGATTTCAACAGCTCAAAATCACAGTGACCTTTTCCATTTTTTGTATGACATTAGTACAATTATGGACAAGTCACCTGACGTTATAAGTGAGAAGCGTTCCAAGCTGTGCGACAGTTTTAGTCACGGAGAGGCTAAGGACATCAGTCTCGTCGATTTTAAAGATGAAATTAAAGTAGTGTCAACGTTGGTGAAGCCTGGTAGAACGCCAAATGAAACGCTGAAACTCATACAAGAGTATGGCTTTGCGCCTAACGTAAGTCTAGCATTACGAAATTTGCTGACGCAACTGGTAACAGTGGCAAGAGGAGAACGAAGTTTTTCGAAGCTTAAACTGATAAAAACGTATCTGAGGTCAACAATGGGCTAGGCACCACAGAGTGGGCTGGCAACGGTGTCGATTGAACATGACTTACCGAAGCGTTGGATCTGAACAAACTCACACAGGAATTTGCTGGTGCCAAAGCAAGAAAAATATGTCATATAAGGAAGTGTTTCACGCATGTTTTTCATTAATTTTAGATTTGACTGATTTACGTATGTCTCACTTTTTCAGTCATTTGCGTAGTGTAGATTTATTGTAGGGTATGCCCACATTTGTTTTGTCTGGTCGCGAAATGAGTTGACAAATGTCATCCGCCTGTGCAGACTGATTGTTGGGGGACATACTATAGTCCGTTTATTTTTATTGTTCTCTGAAATATTTTTAAATCGATTAATCGTTGGTATCCATATTGACAATAGCAACAGTAGATTATATCGAATATAAATATTTATTCTTCATTTGTGTGGCCATATTGTCCGTAGTTGCTTTACAATTCTTGAGAGTATTTTTGTTCTGCCGATGCAACTACAAAAATGCGTGATGTTTTTCAACAGATGCGTTTCGCTTTATTGTGGTAAAGCATCATTAGTGGTCTGAAATTAAGTTATTTACATTTTGATTTGCTTTTAGATCGAAAAACAGTTCGTTAAGAATATGTTGATTTGTACTTACGGTGATTTTCGCTTGGTTTCTCGCTTACATCGAGAAATACCATATGCTAGCACATCGTTGTTTTTATGCATTAGACAGAGATAATTTAGTCTAATTTTTAGTTGTTCTGCAGCACTGTACATTTCTTATGTTTTTTATAGCACACGTTTACGTACACCACTGTATTCTGTTTGTTTTTGTACTTCTAAGTATGTGTTGCGGTTTGCGTTTTGTAGTGGCGCCAACATTACGTTTCCACTACTTTGTCTTTGACCTACAGCCTTTTTTTAAATATATTTTTTAAATTTTTAAATTAAATTGTTGTATGTGTGTGATTCTATTTAATTATGTTGCTGTGTATTTATATACTGCGTAAGAGTAGGGAAGGAATAGTGATGGCGGAAATTTTTTCGGTGTAGGGGAGGGATAAAACCATGATTAGTGGACATAAGTGTATAGTAGTGTCATGGAATGTGAGTTAGGAGAGAAGGTGAGGAGCAAGAAGTGAAATGAAATTGTGAGGGGGGGGGGGGGGGCATTGTGGAAGAGTGTGAGGGGGTCAAGGATGAAAAAGACTCTTCTTTTTCGTGTAGTTTCATCAGTTATTTTATATAGTCTTGTTTCCAATATTTATTTGATCTTTGAGCAACTGTTTATTTTGTGTTAATGCTTTTTGTAAGTGGAAATTTTCTTGGAAAGGGAGGAGGTGTCAGTCTTTACTGATTTTTATGACATTCATATCTTTTTCAATATTACTTAGTCTATGGTATTCTTGTTTTAGATGATCTGATGTGTTCTTTATATCTCGTGCCGACTGTACTGCCAGTCATTCCAATCTATATGTTTCCACAATCTCTGCAACTGAGCTGATAGTTTCCAGATTGTTGGTATCTCTCTGGTTTTAATTTCAGTTTTGGGACGTGCTTTTGTATTGAGTTGTTTGTTTTGTAAGCAATATTTATGCCTTGTTTTTTGAATACGTTACCTACTTTACGTGAGTATTTGTTGTGATAGGTCACTGTATGCCATTTTTTGGTCATAGTGCAAGTTGTTTGAGTTGGTGTGGTTTGGTTAGTTTTCCTCATCATTTGTCTGTTTATTTTTTGTTTAGTTTGTCTACCATTGTTTTACACACCAGAGAATTCAAGTACAGTACAAACCATTCAACATTTGCAGATCATCTAAAACAAGAACACCATAGAGTAAGTAGTATTGAAAAAGATATGAATATCATAAAAATCAGTACAGACAGACAACTCCTCCCTTTCCAAGACAATTTCCATATACAAAAATCATTAACACAAAATAAACAGTTGGAAAGCAGACTCTATATAAAATAAATGATGAAATTACATGAAGAAGAAAAGAGCCTTTTCCATCCTTCAACCCATTCCACTCTTCTGCAACCTCCCCTCGCCGCTCCTCCTCACAATTTCACTTCTTGCTCCTCAGCTACTCCTCTAACTCACACTCCACGACACTACTATACACTTACGTCCACTCATCATGATTTTCTCCTTCCTCTACACTGAAAATAGTGCCTCCATCACTATTCCTTCCCTACTTTTACGCAGTATATAAATACACAGCAATACAATTAAATATAATTACACACATACAATAATTTAATAAAAAAATTAAAAAAATGTTGCTTTAATTCAATAAAGCGAAAAGCGGCTGGTGAAAAAAATCACGTATTTTTGTAGATGGAACGACAGAACAAAAATACCTCAAGACATAAATATTTATCTTTCGATGTCCCTGCCTTAGTTTAGTGAACAGTGAATAGAAGTGGTTTTGTTTCTTTGTCTTAATTATATGCTGCGACGAATATGTGACGCATGTGAAGATAAACTTCTCTGTACAAAGTGCTTTCAGGAACCTATGATTTACAAAACAACAGTTAATCGGTAAGACGCTCATCCTCTGCTCAAGGAACTAGAAAAAGTGAACAGATTTTAGTTTTATGCTCTGCTGGTGACGTAAATTAATCTTGGTTGACATCTTAATTTTGGAGTTATGGCTGCAAATGGGGAAATCCATTGGGAAAAACGACTTTGACAAAGGGCGGATTATTAATACACAGATCCTGCGAACAAGTATCTCGAAGGTACAAATCTGGTCGAATGTTCACGTGCTACTGTTGTGAGCATTTACGGAAAGAGGAAGGACACTGAAACTACCACTAGGCGCTAGATGGCTGGACGTCCACGGCTCTTCACAGGACATGGGGTTCGGACGCTTGTCTCCTTTGAAATTTAGGGTAGATGTTGATCTATGGCATCTCTACTGAAAGAGCACAATGCTGGTGCACGCACAAGTGTTTCGGAGCACACCGTTCATCGTACATTGTTGAACATGCAGCTCCGCAACAGACTACCCCTACGTGTTCACATATTGACCCAACGAATCGTCAATTATGATTGCAAAAAAAGGGTTCAAATGGCTCTGAGCACTATGGGACTTAACAGCTGTGGTCATCAGTCCCCTAGAACTTAGAACTACTTAAACCGAACTAACCTAAGGACATCACACACATCCATGCCCGAGGCAGGATTCGAACCTGCGACCGTAGCAGTCGCGCGGTTTCGGACTGCGCGCCTAGAACCGCAATTATGATTGCAATGGGCAGGGGATCATCAGAATTCGACCGTCGATCAACGAAAACGTGTCGGCTCTTCGGGTGAATCACATTTTTGCTACACTGGTGGATGGTCGCCTCCACAAACACCGTTATCCAGGTGAACAGCGGCTAGAAACGTGCAGCGCGCCACGGACACAAGCCGGTGGGAGCAGTATTATGCTACTGGAGATGTTCTCGTGCTCTTGCATGGGACCTGTGGCAGTAATCGAAGACACGCTGATAGCTGCGAACCACTTGCATTCCTACCTGCTTGATGTCTTCCCCGACGGATATGTCATCTTTCAGCAGTATAGTTGTCTGTGTCTCGGAGCCACAACCGTGCTACGGTGGTTTGAGGTGCTTTATAGTGAAGTCACGCCTCGCCAACAAATTTTGCCTGATGTAAATCTTGTGGAATTCGTCTGGGTCGCTACCGGGCGCTATCACCGCGTACGCAAATGAACGGCCCGTTATTTATGCGAATTATATGACCTGTGCGTAGACATCTAAAGCCACATACCTCCACAAACCTGCTAACAAACTCTTGTATCCCTGATAGGAAGAATCACTGTTGTATTTGGTTCCAAAGACGGACAAACAAGTTATCAGGTAGGTGCTCATAGCGTTTTGGCTCATCGGTATGTATCAATTACGTGGATAATTTTAGCATGGAAGTCGGGAGAAATAAGAAAAAAAATAGCGAAAAGCCAATGAAAACGCTTTCCTAAGTAATGGAGAGAAATAGTTACAAAAAATCTACGTAAAGAAACTGATAGTATTAGCAGAAACATAAAACAGAGTTTCTGCTAATTTTGCTAAATGTGATTTATGAAGACATGATTATAATGAGTTTAGAAAAACTATAATCCATTTAAAGATTCATTTTTCAAGCTATAGAGTTTAAAACATATGAGACTCTTTTGTGGATGTCAGATGTCAGATATACTAGTATGCCTAGTTTCGAGAAGTTTTATCGTTGTCGATTTGTTGTAAATGGTTGACATAATACAGTTATCTTTCCTCTGCATAACTGAACTAGATGTCCCTCAACAGCTCGGGCTTTCTATTTGTGTACGATACAAAACCTAAGTAATAAAATCCAGCACTGAACAATAACTAACAGACACACAACAATGAAACTTCCGGCAGTTACACATTAAACTCAGGCGTGTGCAGGGATGCCACCCGCATTTCGCTCCAACACACCATTGGAGCGAAATTACGAATGTTTCGGAATTTTCTGAACAGACCTCGTATGCTCCACAATATACGTTAACTTGCAATAAAAACAACGCCTTTACTGTTTGATTTTCTTTTAATTTATGCAGTATATCTAATAAATTATAACTGTAATCTGCAAACACGCACCTTAATTCATTTTTAGTTTAGTTTACTGAAGTCTAGTCCCCATTAGCAGTTTCTCAGATAGGCAGCTCCTGTGGATACACTTATCTTGAGGTTGTTGCATTATCCAGTTTTGCATTTCCACGGTTCCGTTAAATATTTGACGTGATCTTAACTTTTTAAATAACAAATAAAATATTCGAGCAATTTTTGTTCAAAACAAAAACAATAACTCGAACACGATGCTTTGGAAATACTTCGTTGCCTCAGTGTCGCCACCTTCAGCAGAGACAAAGACAATATAGCACCATATCTGTAGCTATCAAAGTATCTGCTAGCTAAATTCGTTGATATCGCGTCGGAGACTGTCACTGTTGTGAATTGGCAGGAGCCAATTCACGGGGTTTGGAGGAAGCCGAAAGGCACGCGTTTAAGCTCACGCAGGCTGGCGTGAGGTCTGGAACAGGTCAGAGAAATAAGACTAGCAAAACATGAGGTAACTGGTAAAATACTTAACTTTAATCCACAATAGGTGAACATCTCTCTTGACTGTACATGCTTCACAAGATAAATATCAATTGAATACGGCGCCTTGCTAGGTCGTAGCAAATGACGTAGCTGAAGGCTATGCTAACTATCGTCTCGGCAAAGGAGAGCGTAATTTGTCAGTGAACTATTGCTCGCAACGTCGGCTGTACAACTAGGCTGAGTGCTAGGACGTCTCTCTAGACCTGCCGTGTGGCGGCGCTCGGTCTGCAATCACTGACAGTGTCGACACGCGGGTCCGACGTATACCAGCGGACCGGGGTCGATTTAAAAGCTACCACCTAGCAAGTGTGGTGTCTGGCGGTGACACCACATTCCTCCCCCGCAAATCGGCGAACGGTTGTATTATAAGGCTTCCGCCCGCCGTGGGGAGGACCCCATGTTGACGTATGCGACGAGGTAGGAAGCCTAACAACAGGCGAGGCTGTGCCACCCGCACCCGGCCATTCGGTCCGAGGGGAGCTAGGAAACGCCTGAAAACCTAGTCCAGGGTGCACGCCAACATGCGGCGTATGCGCGGGGCCGAAAGGTCGACCTCCATCGAGTCGGAGCACCCGACTGGCGAAGACGACAGATGGTCCGGAACGGGCAAGAGTTCCATGGCGGAGGACAACTGGTCACGGGAAGCGATCGGCGGCGCGTGACCCAGGGAGGCGCCCGGCGGTTGCAGCGACGCGTCCACTGCGGGCGTCGCCGGCCGGAGAACAGGCGGCGGCGGCGGCGGCGGCGGCGGCGGCGGCGGCGCGTCGCTATGGGGCAAAATGGAAGGCAGCGTCGGTAACACCTGGGGCTGAGGCGAGCCAGTAGATGGGTCCCCAGGGCGCTGACCGGACGGCACCGTCGCTGAAAGCAGACGGGGAGCGGCAGAACCCGTGCGACGACAGAGGCGCAGCTGATTGAGATTCCGACGCACCTCACCAGAGGCCACCAAAACCAGATACATAGCGCGGCCGAGTCAGCAAGGAATGCGCCCTGCGAGCCAACGCCGTGAACCTCGTTAGTGGCGATAATAGACAACGTCGCCTGGAGCAAAAGCAGGTGTCAGCCGCTGCACAGGAACCAGATGCGGCGGATTTAGCAAAGACATCAAGGTGCGATGAGGGCGACCATGAAGCAACTCAGCCGGCGAGCGACCATCGCGGGGCTGAGAGCGATACGAGGACAAAAAGAGCAATAACGCGTCCTCCCGAGAATGCGACTCTTTCAGCGTCTACATCTGTGACTTGGAAGTCCTGACCAAACGTTCAGCGGCACCGTTTGACTGTGGTGAAAACGGCGCAGACGTCAGATGTTGAATACCATTGGCCTTGCAGAATGACAAATTCTGCGGACATGAATTGTGGGCCATTGTCGGAAACAATAGTCTGTGGTAGACCTTCAATGCAAAAGATAGCAGATAACGCTTGGATGGTGGTAGAAGACGTCGTGGAAGACATCCGGACAACAAAAGGAAAATTACTGAATGAATCGACCAGAACCAACCATCGAGCATTCCAGAATGGACCAGTAAAATCGATGTGTAAGCGTTGCCAAGGGGAAGTGGCTTTTGGCCATGCAAAGAATTTCCGCGGTGGTGCGGATTGGTGTTCGGCACATATTCATAATCGCAGCATCAATTCCGAACCAAGTACAGTGCTGACGAGCAAGTTGTTTCGTCCTCACTATACCCCAATGGCCTTGGTGGAGAAGCCGTAAGACAGAGGACTGTAACGAACGTGGGACCACGACCCTGGACTGATCATTATCAGAACGCAACAGCAAAACACCACGTCGTACAAAAAGTCTCTCCTTGTGAGCAAAAAATCGGCGAACCAACGGATCCTCGATCCGTGACTTTGACAAGGGCCATTGCGTAGCAACAAAACGCAAAACGGTAGCAAGGACAGGGTCGGCAGCTGTGGCTGTAACTTCACGACGAAAATCAGTCGGAAACGAGTCGACCACGTCATCGGTTTCCGAATCAATGGACATGCAAGCAAGTTCGGAAGAATCGAATGCTCTATCCTTGGCAACAGGCAAACGGGACAACGCATCGGCGTTTCCGTGCTTAGCAGTGGACCGATACAAGATATCGTAGCGGTACTGCGGGAGGAAAATAGGCCCGCATCTCGTGGTCGTGCGGTAGCGTTCTCGCTTCCCACGCCCGGGTTCCCGGGTTCGATTCCCGGCGGGGTCAGGGATTTTCTCTGCCTCGTGATGGCTGGGTGTTGTGTGCTGTCCTTAGGTTAGTTAGGTTTAAGTAGTTCTAAGTTCTAGGGGACTTATGACCACAGCAGTTGAGTCCCATAGTGCTCAGAGCCATTTGAGGAAAATAGACCAGCGAATGAATTTCTGCGCTGTACGTGGAAGTACAGGCTTGGTCGGATGAAAAAGCGATGTCAAAGGTTCCGCTGGATAGGTCAGGAGTCCACTACACGCAACAAGCGGCTACACGGGTAGCAGGGGTTGTGTGGCGTGGGCTGGGCGGTTTTTTAGGTTAGATGGCCTCGGGCAAGTGCAGAAAGGGCAACAGCCTCAACGGGTGCGGGGCAAAGTCAGGACATGCGGGGACCAAGCAGCAATCGGTATTGTAATTGTAAACTGTCGAAGCTGCGTTGGTAAAGTACCGGAACTTCAAGCGCTGATAGAAAGCACCGAAGCTGAAATCGTTATAGGTACAGAAAGCTGGCTGAAGCCAGAGATAAATTCTGCCGAAATTTTTACAAAGGCACAGACGGTGTTTAGAAAGGATAGATTGCATGCAACCGGTGGTGGAGTGTTCGTCGCTGTTAGTAGTAGTTTATCCTGTAGTGAAGTAGAAGTGGATAGTTCCTGTGAATTATTATGGGTGGAGGTTACACTCAACAACCGAGCTAGGTTAATAATTGGCTCCTTTTACCGACCCCCCGACTCAGCAGCATTAGTGGCAGAACAACTGAGAGAAAATTTGGAATACATTTCACATAAATTTTCTCAGCATGTTATGGTCTTAGGTGGAGATTTCAATTTACCAGATATAGACTGGGACACTCAGATGTTTAGGACGGGTGGTAGGGACAGAGCATCGAGTGACATTATACTGAGTGCACTATCCGAAAATTACCTCGAGCAATTAAACAGAGAACCGACTCGTGGAGATAACATCTTGGACCTACTGATAACAAACAGACCCGAACTTTTCGACTCTGTAAGTGCAGAACAGGGAATCAGTGATCATAAGGCCGTTGCAGCATCCCTGAATATGGAAGTTAATAGGAATATAAAAAAAGGGAGGAAGGTTTATCTGTTTAGCAAGAGTAATAGAAGGCAGATTTCAGACTACCTAACAGATCAAAACGAAAATTTCTGTTCCGACACTGACAATGTTGAGTGTTTATGGAAAAAGTTCAAGGCAATCGTAAAATGCGTTTTAGACAGGTACGTGCCGAGCAAAACTGTGAGGGACGGGAAAAACCCACCGTGGTACAACAACAAAGTTAGGAAACTACTGCGAAAGCAAAGAGAGCTTCACTCCAAGTTTAAACGCAGCCAAAACCTCTCAGACAAACAGAAGCTAAACGATGTCAAAGTTAGCGTAAGGAGGGCTATGCGTGAAGCGTTCAGTGAATTCGAAAGTAAAATACTAGGTACCGACTTGACAGAAAATCCTAGGAAGTTCTGGTCTTACGTTAAATCAGTAAGTGGCTTGAAACATCATGTCCAGACACTCCGGGATGATGATGGCATTGAAACAGAGGATGACAAGCGTAGAGCTGAAATACTAAACACCTTTTTCCAAAGCTGTTTCACAGAGGAAGACCGCACTGCAGTTCCTTCTCTAAATCCTCGCACCAACGAAAAAATGGCTGACATTGAAATAAGTGTCCAAGGAATAGAAAAGCAACTGGAATCACTCAACAGAGGAAAGTCCACTGGACCTGACGGGATACCAATTCGATTCTACACAGAGTACGCGAAAGAACTTGCCCCCCTTCTAACAGCCGTGTACCGCAAGTCTCTAGAGGAACAGAAGGTTCCAAATGATTGGAAAAGAGCACAGGTAGTCCCAGTCTTCAAGAAGGGTCGTCGAGCAGATGCGCAAAACTATAGACCTATCTCTCTGACGTCGATCTGTTGTAGAATTTTAAAACATGTCTTTTGCTCGAGTATCATGTCGTTTTTGGAAACTCAGAATCTACTATGTAGGAATCAACATGGATTCCGGAAACAGCGATCGTGTGAAACCCAACTCGCTTTATTTGTTCATGAGACCCAGAAAATATTAGATACAGGCTCCCAGGTAGATGCCATTTTCCTTGACTTCCGGAAGGCGTTCGATACAGTTCCGCACTGTCGCCTGATAAACAAAGTAAGAGCCTACGGAATATCAGACCAGCTGTGTGGCTGGATTGAAGAGTTTTTAGCAAACAGAACACAGCATGTTGTTCTCAATGGAGAGACATCTACAGACGTTAAAGTAACCTCTGGCGTGCCACAGGGGAGTGTTATGGGACCATTGCTTTTCACAATATATATAAATGACCTAGTAGATAGTGTCGGAAGTTCCATGCGGCTTTTCGCGGATGATGCTGTAGTATACAGAGAAGTTGCAGCATTAGAAAATTGTAGCGAAATGCAGGAAGATCTGCAGCGGATAGGCACTTGGTGCAGGGAGTGGCAACTGACCCTTAACATAGACAAATGTAATGTATTGCGAATACATAGAAAGAAGGATCCTTTATTGTATGATTATATGATAGCGGAACAAACACTGGTAGCAGTTACTTCTGTAAAATATCTGGGAGTATGCGTGCGGAACGATTTGAAGTGGAATGATCATATAAAATTAATTGTTGGTAAGGCGGGTACCAGGTTGAGATTCATTGGGAGAGTCCTTAGAAAATGTAGTCCATCAACAAAGGAGGTGGCTTACAAAACACTCGTTCGACCTATACTTGAGTATTGCTCATCAGTGTGGGATCCGAACCAGATCGGGTTGACGGAGGAGATAGAGAAGATCCAAAGAAGAGCGGCGCGTTTCGTTACAGGGTTATTTGGTAACCGTGATAGCGTTACGGAGATGTTTAACAAACTCAAGTGGCAGACTCTGCAAGAGAGGCGCTCTGCATCGCGGTGTAGCTTGCTCGCCAGGTTTCGAGAGGGTGCGTTTCTGGATGAGGTATCGAATATATTGCTTCCCCCTACTTATACCTCCCGAGGAGATCACGAATGTAAAATTAGAGAGATTAGAGCGCGCACAGAGGCTTTCAGACAGTCGTTCTTCCCGCGAACCATACGCGACTGGAACAGGAAAGGGAGATAATGACAGTGGCACGTAAAGTGCCCTCCGCCACACACCGTTGGGTGGCTTGCGGAGTATAAATGTAGATGTAGATGTAGACGATGGTAAAGTGACGACCACACAAGAAATCATGAAACTTTGTAACACCAAATACGAGAGCCAATGCTTCTTTCTCGATCTGTGAATAATTTCTTTGTGCAGACGAGAGCAATTTGGACGCAAAGGCAATAGGGCGATCCATCTTTGTGCGCAAGCACAGCACCGATCCCGAAATCCGATGCATCCACCATCAACAAAAGGGGCTTCCGGAGATCGACTGGCTAAGACAAGTATTGGAAAGCAACGCCGAATTCAACTGGCGAAAGGCGCGTTCGCATTCCGTCGTCCAGACGAACGGAACACCCTTACGGCGTAAGCGATGAAGCGGAGCTGATTTGGATGAGGCGTGGCGCACATATTTATGGTAATAATTAATTTTTCCCCACACTCTGAAGCTGCTTCAAATTCTGCGGCGAAGGCAAGTCTTGTATGGCATGGAGGTGCTCTGGACTGGGATGTATGCCTTGGGCATTGAGTACATGTCCCAGATACGGCAAATCACGAGCAAAAAACACACATTTGTCCTCCCACAAGCGAAGACCATTTTGTCGCAAGATCTGAAATAATGTTCTGAGATTCGCTAAATGTTCTTCTTCCGTCTTTCCGGAGATCACAATATCGTCCAGATAGTTTGCTGCAGTAGGGACCGACGCACAAACAGTTTGTAAATATTGCTGAAACAATGTAGGGGCGGATGCACACCCGAATGGCAGTCGTTTGAATCGGTACAAACCAAGATGCGTGTTAACCACTAAAACTCGCTGGGATTCTTCGTCCACCGGTATTTGCAAGTACGCATCTGCTAGGTCCAACTTCGAAAAATATTTACCCGGGCACAGGTTGTCAAAAAGATCTTCCGGGCGGGGTAAAGGAAAAGTTGCAGTCACTAGTTGTGGATTCACTGTTGCCTTGAAGTCCACACAAAGTCTCAATTTTCCGGAAGGTTTTTGCAAAATTACTAAGGGTGATGCCCAGAGAGAAGCCTGCACACGTTCAATGACACCTTGTGATTCCAATTCGTGTAATGTTCTTGTGACCTCATCACGCAATGCGTGGGGAACATTGCGCGCTCTGAAAAATTTCGGTTGCGCCTTGACTTTCAGTTCCAAATGTGCTTTATAGTTCTTAGCGCAACCAAGGCCCGGTGCAAAAATGTCTGCAAATTCGTCACATAGACGAGAAACACTGTCGGAGGGCACAGTCTGGTTCACTGATAGGACCTGATTTACTATAGACAAGTTAAACAACTGAAATAAATCTAAACCAAACAAGTTCACAGCAGAAGAAGAATGAAGGACGTAAAATGACACAAGTTTTGTTTGTCCCTTGTATGTTGCAAGAAGGCTGCACTGTCCTAACACAGGGATATGCTGTCCTGAATAACTACGGAGCTTAACATTTGCAGCACGCAACGGAGGTTTGCCCAGCTGTTTGTACGTGTCGTGATTGATTAGTGAAACTGCAGCTCCAGTATCGAGCTGGAACGGTATCACTTTTCCATCAATCTACAAAAAGTTAATTGTCCTGCTGACGACAAGAGCGACTGTCTTGTGCAACGTGAACTGACACCCGTACAGAATCATGTGCGACATGACGGGATTTCCGGCGATGTCGACGCACACTTTTTGTGGGACGAACACTGTCACTGTTAGAGAGAGTGGCACTGGGCGGAGTGGAATGAACTACATGAATGTCCATGGGCGAAGGTTCACGAGCCTGAGTATCCTTGTTTCGATTTCGGCGCGAAGCAAAGGGCCTGGAATGGTTGTGAGTGTCCGATCTGAGCTTTCTGTGGTAAACACTTTGAACACGGCCTTTTTTATTACAGAAAAAGCAAATAGCCTGGCGTGACGGGCAATTCTCACGCGAATGTCTAGTAGCACACCGCGGGCATGATTTCACTGCATTTGCATGCTGGCGCGGGACACGTGGATGCGAGCTAGGAAGCATTGGCGCGGCCGGGCGCAAGGACTGTTTACTGTTCCGTGCAGCTCGCCCGGCGGGTCGGTTAACCTGACACATGGGTGGCGAAGTTGCAAACGATTCCTGAGCAAAGTCAAGTGTGTCCTGCTGATCCAATATGTCCATCATTTGTTGAAGGGAGGGATTGACGAGTTTCAAAATCTGTTCTCTTATACGAACATCAGAAACGTTCTGTGCAATTGCATCACGCACCATAGTATCCAAATAAGGGAGTCCACATTGACACTCAAACGCACAATCCCGAGTAAGGCCTTGCAAGGTTGCAACCCACTCCCTATTAGTCTGACCTGCCGTACGTTTTGTACGAAAGAACGTATACCATTTGGCAACTACATTGACTGATTCTTTGAAATATGCATCTAAAGCAGACAAAATTTCTTTGCTAGGACGTCTCTCTAGACCTGCCGTGTGGCGGCGCTCGTCTGCAATCACTGACAGTGGCGACACGCGGGTCCGACGTATACTAGCGGACCGCGGCCGATTTAAAAGCCACCACCTAGGAAGTGTGGTGTCTAGCGGTGACACCACAGTCACTACAACTAACCAGGTGGCCCTCCCCCCAACCCTAACCAACTTTTCATCTGGTTCTGCTGTTTTTCTTCTAGTTATTAGTGGCGTCATAACCATGGCGCAAACAAGTTCTATGTCAGAATTACGGCATTTCTTGTGAACCGAATTTTGTTTCATGTGCATCGAAATAACATTTGGAGTCCCTCACAAACTGCTTGTTCTGTTTGCATGACAATCGTGTTAATGATACACTGCCGGAAAAAACCGCAACACCAAAATTGACTAATACAGAGAAATTAAAATTCAAATTCGGGAATGTGTTTTTCTAGTTGTTGCATCTAAGTGATTAACATTGTAAGATCAGAGGTTAACGCTGGCGCGAAATAATCTGTTGCAACTGCGAAAAGCTGGTACATTAATAACCGGTGTAATCCCAGAATGTTGAAAGCAAGTTGAGACCTGCTACCAAGGAAGGCAGGATTGGTTTGCGATTATGGACGGGGCCGTAATCAACTACTGTTGGTTAGTTTATTTTTCACACATGTATACTTTATTTGGAAACAACAACAAATAAAGGTGACAATAAATTAATAAATGTTCCACAATGACAACAAATTCAAACTATGTCTCGGCTGAAGGCCCCAATAGTGATAATTTAAGACTGTTTCATGGCTGAAGGCCTGAATATCAATCTTAAGAACCAGTCAAAGTACTTCAACCAGCAATTACAGTTATTAAAATATTTTTAAAGGAAGTCATCAAAATCTCACTGCTAGAAAACAATTGTCTAATTAAAAGTTTAAGACAAGAAAGACCAACGGCTGAATGACTTAATGACAACAAATTCAAACTATTTCTCAGCTGAAGGCCCCAATAGTAATAATTCAAAAGTTTCACGGCTGAAGGCCTGACTAGCAATCGTTTTAACAACCAGTTAAACATCTTCAAACTTGAAATTCCATTCATTAAATGTTTTGTAAAAAAAAAAAAAAAAAAAAAAAAACTATCATCAGACATTTCTCCAAGGATCGACCTGGGAAAGGCCCTTAAAACTTCGCACGCGATGAGACACGTAGCCACGAGTTGCGTTCACTTCACGAGATGGTAACTCAGACTAGTGGCAGTTTGAACGCATGACTAATAATCATTTGCCGAATCTACCTAATGTGCAATGACCAATGCAACGATGGAATAACACACCCAAGCCAGAACCCGCGGTGAGCTATACGTCTTCAGACTCCAGTGTATAGAGCATCTGGAAGCAGAAAGGAACCACTACTACCAGAGTAGGAAAAAAAAGAACACCACCCAACCCATAAATCAAGGAAGCTGTCGAATTTCACGCCTTACCGGACAGCAGAGGCAAGGCGAGGAAAAGTACACTGCCATAACATAGACTAAGGTCCAGAGGAGGTAACTGGGGCGTTAGCGGCCACCAGGCAGGAAAAATACCACTGGTTGAGCTTCACAAATAATAGCATATAGAATGCAATAATTAATAATCAGAAGTGGAGGAAGACTAATTAGGTTCGCCTCCCCCAAACGCTCCACCCGCTGCTCTTCGTCTGAGCGACACTGAGAGCAGCAACACGCAAGCAAATGGCGAGAACTCACAATGGTGGAGGTTTCACTACTTGAACTAAGGCCCTCTCAATTTAAACGTCCTGGGTCCGGTTGACAACGAGGTTGTACCTCTCGCGACTACAGCCCTTCCATCCGGCATTGCATGCATGCCGCCAGTGGTCCCGTCGTGTTCTCGCGCTGTGCGGACCTGGGTGCTCGTCCGTCCCCAACCGAACTGCCGACTCACACGACACGGAAACACCACAACGTCGCCCAAAAGATAGTACCACCACCATTACTAGATATCGATAACCACCGCTGCTGCTACTAGTGGACAGACAACGCTTGCAAACGGAGTGCCGCCAATGAACACAAGAAGAGGACGACAACCGTAATTACACCAACTAAACAATGCCAACCTAGCAACGGTACCAACACGAGCCGCAGCACGGCTCACAAGCATGGAAATGTGCATACATTGTGTTGTACAGATGCTGGTTGTCAGTTTGTGAGATGGAGTTTCATGCCTTTTCCACTTGGTTGCTCAATACAGTGACAGTTAACGCTGGTTGTGGATGGCGCTGGAGTTATCATCCGATTATGTCCCTTATATGCTCGATTGGAGACTGATCTGGTGATACCGCGGGCCAAAGCATCATGTCAACATTTTGTAGAGCATGCTGAGTTACAGCAGCGGTATGTAGGCTAGCGTTAATCTGTCGGGAAACATCCCTAGAATGCTGTTCATGAACGGCAATACAACAGATCGAATCATCAGACTGAAGTACAGATTTATAGTTAGGGTGCTTGGGATAACCAAGACAGTGCTCCTGCTGTCATACGCCAAGATCACAGCTCCAGGTGCAGGTCCAGTGTGTCTGGCAGGCACACAAGTTGGCTGCAGGCCCTCAACTGGCCACCTTTTGACCAAGAAACAGCCATCACTGGCACCGAGACAGAACCAGCTTTCATCAGAAAACGCAACAGACCTCCACCCTGCCCTCCAATGAGCTCTCTCGCTTGACACCACTGAAAACGCAAATGGTGGTGGTTTGAGGTCAGTGGAATGCATGCTACCGGGCCTCTGGCTCGGAGCTGTCCTTGAAGCAACCGAATTGTAACTGTTCGTTGTGTCACTGCGGTACCATCTGCTGCTCAAATTGCTGGTGCAGACGCAGTACGATGCGCCAAAGCCATAGGCCGATTCCGATGGCCTTCCCTCTCGGTAGTGCCACGTGGCTGTCCTGAGCCCGGTTTTCTTGTGACCATATCTTCTCGTGACCACCGCTGCTAGCAGTCATGTATAGTGCATACATTCCTCCCAAGTCCTTCTGCGATATCGCAGAAGGAATATCCAGCTTCTGGTAGCTCTATTACACAACCTCGACAAAATTCAATTAAGTGTTGATAATGGCGTCTTCGTCGCCTTAAAGGTATTCTTGACTAGCATCAGCTCACCACATCCAATCTCCAACGTAATTAATGCTCACGGCCGTTACAGAGAGTACTTAAAGCAAACCTGATGTGCATCCTCATAGTGGCGCTACTAATGCCACTCTTTTTCGAATGGCGTGAAATATCAATGGAGTTCATCTTTAAGATGTAGAAACACTCCTACCAACTTTCGTTTATGTCGCACAGCTCCTTCTGGGTGCTGCGATATTTTTTCTGTCAGTGAGTATCTATACATAGAACACGTGCAGTCTTAAGAAATGTTTAACACCATTAAGAATTACAGAATTTTCGAGTCAATGCAAGTATCACGTGCTCTATAAACATTGTCACCATAGTCTGTTATTAAGAAATATCATAATGTGACTCTGGCAAGACGCAGCAGAAGAACATTTCCAATGAAGGTTCTGTGTTCAGACCCCGGTGCGTGAAAGATTGACTGTAGCACACGGTATAGCATGGAAGGTTGCAACAACACAAAACTTGCAAGGCTCGTCACGGATCAGGATGCAGACGTGTGTGTTCTCAAGAGCAAAGAAACAGAATCCAGGCATAAAAAATAGGCAGATTCCGGACCTATTTTTAATTACTGACTCAGTGGTGAAGTTGTTATCGTGTTATCAACTCTCGTGTGATTTATAATATAAAATTTTTTTCTCTTTCCTTTTATATGAATGTCGTTATTACGTGGTGGGCCTTTCTCAAAATTAATTGCTGATTTCGTTATTAGTTTAATATTGATTTTTTCTTTGATTTGAAGTAAATTGCTTTTTGTAAGATCGGTTTGCTCAATGAAAGTTAATCCTTAAAAATGATTCAAATGGCTCTAAGCACTATGGGACGTAACATCTGAGGTCATCAGTCCCAAAGACTTAGAACTGCTTAAACCTAACTAACCTAAGGACATCACACACATCCATGCCCGAGGCAGGATTCGAACCTGCGACCGTAGCAGCAGCGCGGTTCCGGACTGAAGCGCCTGGAACCGCTCGTCCACAGCGGCCGGCTAGTTAAAAAAATGCGCGAGGCAGGATTCGAACCTGCGACCGTAGTGGTCGCGCGGTTCCAGAGTAAAGCGCCTAGAACCGTTCGGCCAATCCGGCCGGCGCCGGCTAATTAATCCTTAGCAGAATCATTAATCACCTTAATAATTGTAAGACACACTGATCTTGTAACACGTTACGTATAAGTTGAAAAATGAAATAAACTCTTTCAGGTTCTTGCCTCGACTAAACGTTTCTGCTCAAACATGAGCTCTCTGAATATTATTTGCATTTGCCCGCAAATGCGTGAGAGAATAATTTCTTAAAAATTTTCTTTCGTAATGCATTGTAGTCTGAGTCGTGGCTCTGGATCTCGGCTGTTAAACTGAAAATGAAAATTTAAAGCTATGTCTTCCGTTGCAGAGGCTGGTGCCTGTGGAAAAAAGTGTATTATAATTGAAGTAGGCGAATAATTCGCTTCCGCTAATTTCATAAATTATAATTGCCACGTAATGGTGACTGTGGCTACAATTGTTGCGCTGAAAATAACTTGAATTACTGATATTCAGAGGAAGCGAACATGATATAGGCCTCACCTCTTACAATTAAAAGTGAATAATAGCATGGAACTAATATACGAGTATTATCTGATTAAAGTACAATTATGCTTACATTCAACAGCACTCGCCAAGACTCCGACTACTCGCATCGAGACTGCCAACGGACAAAAGATGACGAAAGATGAACTCCTTTTTCATCTACGTGGCCCATTATTGTCAAGACTGCATCTTTTTTATTCTGTGCACCCGAAAATGACGCACAGAATTTTATATGACAATAATAATAATACACATGAGAGAAAATTACATATCGCCTGAGCGGTTAATGTTCACGTATAATCCAATATTAAATTTTTTTTTCAAATGCCACTTTCAAGTTTTTGTAATATTTCTACTGGGGACGGTACACAACTTTGTATCGAAATTCTCAAAACATGAAATGCAAATTTACCCTTTATTAAAAATTCAGAGAGAAGGGTAACAATAACAGATAGACTCCTGACATACTTGTGAACCTTACATCGGATTCTAAATTCGAATTTAGTCATTTTGAGAGGATCTGACTGTATGCTCAAGAGGTCAGCAACTATTAAATCCAGACAGAATTTGAAACATGATATTGCACTGCCTTTGTTGTTAAGAAGAACAATACAACATTCCTTCTGACATGAATGTTTATGTCAGAAGGAACAGGCATTGCGGCGACTACAACGGTTACATAATACACGAAATATATTCGCAGTTGCGAATACGAAAAACCAGCAGCTGTATAGTCAAATGACGACGATGTAAATTTGTCTTCACCTGGACTCGAACTTGGATTTCCCGCTTTACACGAGCGATCGCTTTAACCTGAACCCAATGTATTACCTTTGGGATGACGTAGAAAATCTACGAAGGGCGTTTGAAAAGTCCGTGTAAAAATAAGAACTACTTATTTGTTTAGGGTAAACATTTTTAATTTTTCGACATATCTACTTTTAGACTTATACACTTCGTCCAACGATGTTCTGATTTGTAGGATGATAGGAATTGTCCAAGTCCGCAAAATAGCTATTAGTTGCTACAGTCACCTCCTTGTTTGAATAAAATCTTTGTCCCACCAGTTGGGAGTCAAGTCTGGAGAACAGGGGGGGGGGGGGGGGGGGGGGATGTGAAACGAGTTGGAATCCTATTTCCATTAATTTTGCGACCACAACTGCTGAGGCGTGTGCTGGTGTACTGTCGTGATGGAAAAGGACTTTTTTGCGGTCCAGTCGTCGGCGTTTTTCTTGCAGCTCGGTTTTCAGACGGCTCCATAACGATGAATAATATTCACCTGTAATAGTTTTACCATTTTTCACATAGTCGATGAAGATTATTCCTTGCGAATCCCAAAAGACAATCGCCATAACCCTTCCGGCCGAACGACAGGTTTTCGCCATTTTTGGTGCAGATTCTCCCTTGGTAACCCGTTGTTTAGATAGTTGTTTGGTCTCAGGAGTATAGTAATGTTTTCATCCACAGTGACGAAACGACGGTTAAAGTCCTGCGGATTCTTCCTGAACAGCTGCAACCCATCCTTGCAACACTTCACACGATTCCATTTTTGGTCAAGCGTGAGCAATCGCGGAACCCATCTTGCGTATAGCTTTCTCATGTCCAAATGTTTATGTAAAATATTATGTACCGATTCATTCAAGATGTCCACAGCACTATCTCACGCGCCTTAACTGTTCTGTCATCCATCACCATATCATGGATTTTATCAATGATTTCTGGAGTCGTAACCACCACAGGGCGTCCAGAACGTTCAGCATCACTTGTGCCCATAAAGCCACTCCGAAAATTTTGAAACCACTTATAAACAGTTCTAATCGAAGGTGGAGTCACTGTAATGTTTATCAAGCTTCTCTTTAGTCTCCTGAGGCGTCTTGCCTTTCATAAAGTGATGTTTAATCACCACACGAAATTCTTCTTCGTCCTTTTTTTGACAATCACTTGACTTCCTTGATTCACACGAATGCCAAACACAAGGAAATAGATCAATATGGCTGAAACTTGATGTGGATTCTTTCCAAAGATTCTACTAACTAAAAATGACTCAGATACGCTCCGGTGGTGTCATCTCTCGGACTTTGCACGGACTTTTCAAACGTCCCTCGTACCTCGCTCCAGACACTACCGTCTAATAACCTTCTCTCCTGTAGTGTGGACACTCCTAGGTACACGTTGGTGGACCGTGCGTTCAGCGAATACGCAATGGGTAATGGTCGTCAAGCATTAAGGGTGCTGGACCCCAAGCAGCACTGAAAAACGACTCAACCTGGCGCATCTTCGACGATCCTGCAGCCGCAGTATCCAGGAAGACCAAGCAAGACGTCACGAGGCGCTCATCCACACGCCCGCAAGCAGTCATTCCAACCAAATAAACTCCACAGATGACGAGAAGACAACTGAGGTCGGCGACCGTTGAGTGAAATCGTCTTTCAATAATTTACTTGCGTTGGTGCTAATGATCAAGAACATGTTGATTCTAATCCGTTACAGTGGGTAGTGAAATCTCTCGTTACAGTGGAAACAGTGCTGACATACTGCCCATGGAATCCAGCAGACGGTGGCTGTTGACCGGACTAGTATGAGGGCGGATACAGTAGTGGAAACAACCATCTACAGTCTAGATGTGCCGTAATAATTGTACAAAAACAGAACAGAATGTGTACTACTAAGGGCAGTATTAGTAGCTTGGTAACTGGTTAATGGGTTTTATTCCAGCTTGATAGTAGTAGAAAGTAGCTGAAGTACTAGATATTTTTAATATACACATTTATTATTATCCGTGACAATGTGAATTTATTTCAGTTTCTCAGATGATAGGGTATAATTGTGAAAAATTAATAAATAAACAGTTAAACAAACTTTTCCGGCTTTCGGCTCTTGAGGAAGAAAGGGCTGCCATTCCTCCACAGGCACCTCAGTGAAAGTGTCTGCAGCAGAGTCCAAGCCGTCATAAAGGTGAAAAGGACATACCCCATATTAACGCCCACTAATAGGTGTCCGGAGACTTTTGATAAGATAGTGAACTCTCGGCACTTGCTTCTTTGGGCCTGATTAACGTTTGCTTGCTCACTACCTTGAACGGAAGACAGAAGTGTCGATCGCATATAGGCACCACTGCCTGCGATTGGCACGTGCGACTGTGTCGTGTTTTTGCCGTGAGACTACACTTTCCACCATGTTGTTGAGCAGCCACCACTTAGCCTGCTTTGTCACATCAGTCGCTACCTCTCCTATTGAACTCTCCTTGTAATATGATAGGATTCTCCCATGAATTCATCTCTCACCAGAACTTTAAAAACACAGGGGGCGTTTAAATTATTTTAGTAACCATTCTTGTCGATTGTTGCATTCGTTGATTCCTATCTCTCTATGTCAGTAGCTGATCTTCTCAGAGAAGGCTGCTCTCAGTCACATATTTGTTAACTCTAGGAGAATGTATACTATTGTTAAACATTAAGCTATTTTAATTAGATTTGAATCCTCTGTCCACATCCTTCAGTCTCACAAATAATATGGACCTCTTGCAGGTAGGAATAATGTTTATAATTATGTTCAGCCATAATGGTTCCCCTTCAAGGTCAGGACAGAGGTATACCGCAATTAAATTCCAGGCAGTTTGCAAATTTCCTTCGAAAGGCACAGTCAGTACTAAGACCTGAAAACCCGGTGGCGAGCTGTTTTCGACCGGCTACGTCGCAGGCATAACCAGAGGGAAGTTACTGCACGAAGGCTTATTAAGAATGGGTTCACAGAAGTGCACTATTTGCGGGAACGTCAGCTGCGCAGTAAATGGACGCAAGAAGAAGGACCACCTGACTGTCGACATTGCTGGGAGCGGGTTGGCCAGCTAACAGACAACCAGCAGCGTCGCTTTCTCCGTTCTGTGTTTACAAAGTGCCTTCCACAAAATGGCCTCCGGATATAAAAAAAACGACGCAGAAATTCTAATAACGGAAGGAAGTGGAGAAGAGGCATTATTTGTGGGTCGTAAGTATCGAGGAATACAAGGATAAAAACAAGAAAGATACAGCATGACATTCTCTGTGAAATATTTCCTGATTTCGCAGGGCATTCTAGTAGAGAGAAAATCTGTTGGTACTTCTTTTTACTTCTTCATTATTTTAATAACTTTGGATTATCGGATCAGTCGGAATTGCAGCAGAGTTAGCGATTCAGATTCCCCTACCTGTTTACGAACTTTTGTTCGGAGAATCGTCAACACTGATAAATTTTGAGAGACGCATACGTTCCTCTTATTCCTGGCATGTTACGTCTTGCTCCTTCTGACAAAGGCCATCAAACAGCCTATTTCAGTTGCAATTATTGCGAATTCCAACAATGAGTTGTTTTTTACAAACACGTGCAACTAAGGATACGGCAGATCGAATAATTACGGAAATTCGCCACAATACGATTTATGAAGTATTTCCGGGGTGAATGCTCGAAGGTCAGATATCGGGAAGCATGTCTAATATACTAATTGTTGGTATAAAGATGACTATGTAATTAGTTAATTATTTTAAAGTTGTACAACTGCAGTGAATGACCTATTAGCATGTAACATCGGTGTCAGCATGCACTGTAATTGCTTCCCAGGTCTGGCAAAGGCTGTTTCATGAAGAATCGGCAATAATGGAGTCGATTCTTTCGCATCGCATCAATTAAGCCACACGATCACCTGGCCAATTAGGTCATTTTGAAGTTGCTGTTAATTTTCCATGTAGTTTTTTTTTCTCTTGTTGGCCAGAAGGCTCAACAAAAGTGGCGCAACATTAGGAAATGCGCAAGGGAAGTGAGGATGTCTGATTCTGAGGCAGTAAAAAGATTGAAATACGTGTATGCGGCTCACATGGGGTTCTTTGCACCTGTTTTGAAAACAAATCATTCATTTTCAAGTCTACAGGAATACAAAATATGGCACTTCGACTATCCTTTGGAATTACCCGGACAGAAGAAAACACCTATAACAACTGAGCAGACTTCAGAGGCTCATTAGTTCTACAAAAGAAAATAACAGAAATGTGAAATATGATCTTGAAGCTAAATCATGCAAATTTATGAACAGTTCTTCAATTTCTTATCCGTCCCCCTGAGCATAAAGACGAATCGTTTTCAATTCCTTTCGCCTACTTTGCGTAAATATAATACGCATCAAAAACTGGAATTCTGTAAGGAGGTTTTGCGCTTACTTCACGGAAAAATCAAAATCACAACCACTTCATGGTTTTTATGCAATGTGTCAACCGTGTATACGACGTATATCATTGCATTCAATACAGGACATTTCGAAACATTACACACACCAAGAAATATTTACAGCCTGGGGGCCACTCCTCAATTAGGATAGATGCTACCGCAGTAAAAATTTGTGATATTTATAGAACATACGCCTTCAATTTAAAAAGACCTTGTTGGTGTTGATCCTGAGCTAACTATAATTTCAGGAAAGTGAAAGAAATTAATCTTTTTCTAGTTTTGCATGTCCATTGTATTACCTTCTTTAAAAGTTGATTGATCTATCTTATCTTGAAAAAAGACAGATTTAGATATAACTTCCCATTTTATATCAGTAGAGAAAAGTAAATCATCTTTTTCATTTAAGGGCATTATCATCATCTTCTTGAAAAAAACTGACGTGAAAGTTTTATTAAAAATAGTAATAAACATTACTCAGTTGCTTTCTTTGCAGCTGAGAATTTTTACGCTAGAGTGATGGCCAACATTTCCATTGAAGGTATAGTCAGTCTGATGTTTGTCTTGCTTCTGTCATGTGTTTCTAACCATGTGACGTAATTCATGGAAGGTTGAGAAAGATATTCTGAAAATTTCGATACATCCTTCCATAGTTCGTCAATGTAAAAAACTACTTGTAGTAACAAAAAAACTCACTACTGGACGCACCCAGCACTTCCTGTGCATTTTCCTCTATTTCAGAACTTTCAGCTGTAGGTATGCCACTAGTACACGATATTAAGCAATTATCCTGACTACCAGCTGCAGAAGAGATGGAAAAAGAAAACAAATTCAGTCTACTTGAGTGGACTCCTTGCGGCTACGAAGCGAACCATCTTCAATCTAAGAATTGTATTAAAATGAAGAGTGCATTTTTTCTTTCGTGTCTTCAGTTACTATTTTTTTCGTGTCTTCAGTTTCTATTGTCACGTATTCGCAAGATAAGTGGCTATCAGCTCGGTTTGTTTATTTTTTAAAAAACTTTTTTAAGAGTAACTTGTGTTAAATGCTTCGTGAATAGAATAGTGCAGATAAGAAAAAGCATGAAGGCGTATGAATAACTCTGCCCCCGGGTATGCGAATGTCTATCTCTAGTTTCAAAACGAAAATAGCTCATGCCGGCCGGAGTGGCCGAGTGGTTCTAGGCGCTACAGTCTGGAACCGCGCGACCGCTACGGTCGCAGGTTCTAGTCCTGAATAGATGTGTGTGATGTCCTTAGATTAGTTAGATTTCAGTAGTTCTAAGTTCTAGGGGACTGATGACCTCAGCATTTAAGTCCCATAGTGCTCAGAGCCATTTGAACCATTTTTGAACCAAAGTAGCTCATACTGCAATGTTAACTGAAAGTGTGACTGTAACTGATTTCATAAACCACATACGAAAGAGAAACACGAGGCAAAACTCCATATAACGAACAGTCATAGCCTCGAGTGTGGCACGTAGTAGTCCGTAGTGACCAGCCGCCAATACATATAACTTACGTACTCGGAGCTGGAAAAATCTCCGTCCAGCGTTAAAAACAATTTCGATATGTTGACTGCACTTGGTGTGCAGCGTTATATGTTCTAAAATGCACCAAATTTAGACTGACCAGCGACGACATTTTTTGCTGCAAACTTTTAAAAATAAACGCTGTGTTTTACTTTACTTCGAAATAACACAATAAGTATGGGCAACAACGAAAAGAAAATCGGTTCATTATCGGGCTGTGATATCAGACTATAAAATGCATAAAGGCGTTTCTTTAGCGAGTAGTTTCCGCGTAATCGAATGAGGAAGATTGTGTAGAGTAGAACACAAGCAAGTCGGAAAACAGCGCTTTTTAATTTTTTGCGCTAAAAGTAAAAGCTTTAATGAGCAACTAACTACATAAAGAAATGTGACTTTGCTTCTTTTACAAAAAAATCCTTTTTTAGAGGCACAGCAGTGACAGTTCGAGACCAGCTTGCTAATTGGTGGGCGTGGAAGAGACGTCGTTGGTGGCGAGATTCCTAATGCGTCCGTGAGAGAAGAGGTCGCATTCCGGGGGAGTGTGTGACTCGGAAGCTGTGTCCCCGAACGACTGTTATTCGGTAATTAGACTGGCGCGTGCTTGGGAACGAGCAGGCGCCCATAGCAAGCGAATAGCGGCCCAGAGCCGTGGGAAGCGCGCGTCACATACCAGCGTCAGTCTCGGGCGAGCAGACACGCTACAGCTGACCCGTGTATGCTAATATAATGGGCACCTGCCTGCCTTCTGCCTCTCCACATCTACTTCGTCCTTCCCCACGGGCCTGCAGCACGTCATCCATCTTAAACGACACGGAGATACCGTTGCGGTAAAACGTTAGCCTGTAAATCCACTAGAGTTGCTTTCGAAGTCAATTAGTGATTTCCTCCAACCTTTCCAGCTGAGTGACAACATGGACTCTTCAACAAGGCCGTCTTTAATTCTTCGGTTACTGGTTCCCATACATTAGAAACAGCTCTTTATTGGACTCGAGTGCAGCCAAAGTGAATATGCAGCAATAAGCGTGTTTATTAAAAGTTTCAATAGTATTAATCGCGATAAAAATAAAGTGCAAGTCACTGACTGCCGATTTCGGCTCACAAACAACCATCCTCAGGTAGTGCTTATTAAAGAATGAGTACCTATGTACACTGTTAGCCACAACACAATCGTCACTAAATGTAACGCTTACATTTGATCTGAGTGTGGCGTTCGCTGTGTTATTCAGTGGTTTGGTATTTAACTAATTTGTAAATGAAAATGATAATGTTATTTTATTACAATGAGTAATTACAAAATAATTTTTTCTCCCGGCTAAAGATTTGGTCAAGCTGCTAAAGAAATCCAAGTTAACGTTGCGTTCAAGTGTTGTCTGTAAATTGTGTCAGTGTCACTAAATCACAGTTCATACTACAGATTCTATACAACTATTGATTATGATGGAAACAGTTATCTTCAGCAAAATGATCATTAAAACCACCGAATATCAGCGCACAACACTGACGTATGTTACCCGAAACAACATTCTTCGCAATTCGTGCGTAATTAATTTCGGCTTCATACATCAGCAAGAAAGTTTGTTATATGGATCGTGCTATGAGCACTGTTTTTAAAGTACCAATCTGATTCGAATTATTGTAATTAAAATGAATTCGGGACCACCGGTGGACATTTATTTTTACACATTTTTATTACCTTCGGCATTTATGTGTGCAGAGCTGCGTAATTTAAATTTGCCTCTGAGATATTTGTTAAGCTGGCGGCAGACAATTGCAGAGACTTTCTATTGTTAGAGCAAATTTCCCTTTAACAGGATAAGTATTTGAATTAATGCTTATTAAACTTTACTTTTATATTGTGCACTATTTAGACTAATTTTCATCAAGCAAACCTTTGATACTTTAGTAAGAAACACAGATAAAAATGCGATACAAATCGCTATCATCAATGGCTGCGCTCCTTGCAGTGGAAAGAAATAATTAACAAAGATAATGCTTATTGAGAGAGGAATTAAAGTTACAAATAATTATTCAGTCATATTTATAACAATAATGAACTCTATTCTCAAGTAATAATTAACAAATAATTACAATTTCTTAACAGACCTCAGTTTGATATGAGTCTTGCGTCCGCAACCTACAAAAGCCAAACAAAAAAAGGTAAAAACAAAGGAAGACAAACGCAGATCATAAAAGGAATTTACAATTATCATTGTCGTTGTATGATACACATCGATATGTCCAATTACATCATAAAATATTATATAAATAATTAACATTTATCATCGTTTTGTTTTATTTAACTGTTTTTCCATATGTCGGATAGATAATGTTTATAACTGTTAGAGGCATAATTTCCTTTCGTCGCACTGTAGCTAAAATTAATCTCGTGAATGTTACATGAGGAAGGGTGTTAATCAAGCGAAACTGGGAGTCAGCAAGTAGTAATTTTATTTTTCATGCGATCAAGACTATTAAAATTTTTAACAAATTATACAGACACCTGTATCTACTTCACCCAGGTGGCGCAGTGATTAGTACACTGGCATGAGGGAGAACGACGGTTGAAACCCGCGTCCGGCCATCCTGATTTAGGTTTTCCGTGATTCCGAAGTCACTTCAGGCAAAAGTCGGGATGGTTCCTTTGAAAGGGCACGGTCGACTTCATTCCCCATCCTTCCGTAATCCATTGGGGCCGATGACCTCACTGCTCGATCGCCTCCCCCAAACCAACCAACCAACAAACCAGCCTTCACCCAGAGTGTCAGGTCTTACAGGGGAATGTATTTTTTGTTGTCTCCGACGGCCACTTTAGCCACAGGAACAGTATGTACATGCACGCAAAACAGACGGTATATTTACTTATTTAACGAACAATTAAAAGACAGAAAAATAATTATGATACATACTGAACAGAAAAAAAACGTGCCCAAGGAAATACACTCCTGGAAATGGAAAAAAGAACACATTGACACCGGTGTGTCAGACCCACCATACTTGCTCCGGACACTGCGAGAGGGCTGTACAAGCAATGATCACACGCACGGCACAGCGGACACACCAGGAACCGCGGTGTTGGCCGTCGAATGGCGCTAGCTGCGCAGCATTTGTGCACTGCCGCCGTCAGTGTCAGCCAGTTTGCCGTGGCATACGGAGCTCCATCGCAGTCTTTAACACTGGTAGCATGCCGCGACAGCGTGGACGTGAACCGTATGTGCAGTTGACGGACTTTGAACGAGGGCGTATAGTGGGCATGCGGGAGGCCGGGTGGACGTACCGCCGAATTGCTCAACAAGTGGGGCGTGAGGTCTCCACAGTACATCGATGTTGTCGCCAGTGGTCGGCGGAAGGTGCACGTGCCCGTCGACCTGGGACCGGACCGCAGCGACGCACGGATGCACGCCAAGACCGTAGGATCCTACGCAGTGCCGTAGGGGACCGCACCGCCACTTCCCAGCAAATTAGGGACACTGTTGCTCCTGGGGTATCGGCGAGGACCATTCGCAACCGTCTCCATGAAGCTGGGCTACGGTCCCGCACACCGTTAGGACGTCTTCCGCTCACGCCCCAACATCGTGCAGCCCGCCTCCAGTGGTGTCGCGACAGGCGTGAATGGAGGGACGAATGGAGACGTGTCGTCTTCAGCGATGAGAGTCGCTTCTGCCTTGGTGCCAATGATGGTCGTATGCGTGTTTGGCGCCGTGCAGGTGAGCGCCACAATCAGGACTGCATACGACCGAGGCACACAGGGCCAACACCCGGCATCATGGTGTGGGGAGCGATCTCCTACACTGGCCGTACACCACTGCTGATCGTCGAGGGGACACTGAATAGTGCACGGTACATCCAAACCGTCATCGAACCCATCGTTCTACCATTCCTAGACAGGCAAGGGAACTTGCTGTTCCAACAGGATAATGCACGTCCGCATGTATCCCATGCCACCCAACGTGCTCTAGAAGGTGTAAGTCAACTACCCTGGCCAGCAAGATCTCCGGATCTGTCCCCCATTGAGCATGTTTGGGACTGGATGAAGCGTCGTCTCACGCGGTCTGCACGTCCAGCACGAACGCTGGTCCAACTGAGGCGCCAGGTGGAAATTGCATGGCAAGCCGTTCCACAGGACTACATCCAGCATCTCTACGATCGTCTCCATGGGAGAATAGCAGCCTGCACTGCTGCGAAAGGTGGATATACACTGTACTAGTGCCGACATTGTGCATGCTCTGTTGCCTGTGTCTATGTGCCTGTGGTTCTGTCAGTGTGATCATGTGATGTATCTGACCCCAGGAATGTGTCAATAAAGTTTCCTCTTCCTGGGACAATGAATTCACGGTGTTCTTATTTCAATTTCCAGGAGTGTATTACCAAACTACACTCCATATGGCAAAGGAAGCGAAGTGACAGATGGCATCGCTTTTGACCGTAAAACACGAAAGGCTGCTCAAATGGCTCGGAGCACTACGGGACTTAACTGCTGAGGTCATCAGTCCCCTAGAACTTAGAACTACTTAAACCTAATTAACCTAAGGACATCACACACATCCATGCCCGAGTCAGGATGCGAACCTGCGACCGTAGTGGCCGCGCGGTTCCAGACTGTAGCGCCTAGAACCGCTCGGCCACATCGGCCGGCCAAAGGCTGCTCATCAGTCCTCTGAGTGGTCTGATGCGACCAGTAACGACTTCACCTGTTGCTCCAGTATCTTCATCAGAGTGGCACTTGCACCCAGCGTCCCCAGTTATTCGTTGTTGGTGCAAATGAACAGACAGTAGGCGATATTGCTAATCAAGCCCAACAAAATATTTAAAGGGGATTGAAGCCGATAGCGCCTCTCCAAAGACTATTCCATCGCTTAGCTTTCTGGAAATAGAGCTTAGATAGTGCTGATGGAACTACCGAAGACACGTGACTGAAAACAGTAGTGATCTATACAGCTGCATTAACACTGACGCGTTTCCACAGAGACGTACACAATGTCGCTTTGTGTGATTGGTTATGGTAGACGTGCGGAACAACCACAAGAGGACCTCTTAACTGTCAGGCACTTCTTTCACGGACGGGCATTAGTATGCCATTACAGGAAGCAAAAATTTGGAGAGGTTATTAATATCAACGTTCTGTCAGAGCACTGTGTCCAGGGAACTTACCCATGCATAATCTTTTCAGTGGCTTTTATTAAGTCGTTCCAAACCCCTGTAGATCTTCTTACTGGACATTCACTAACGACGTGTTTTACTGTTTGCTCATTTGCACCACAAAGACATTCCGGGCGTTGTTCAAAACCACACATGTACAGGGCAACCCATATAAACCTGAACTACTTCAGTGGGTCATAATTTCCTTCCGGGAGCTCGTAGAAACGGGAAAGTGGTTTTTATGATCTCAGTAGCTCTGGGAGAATCAGAAGTACCTCCCATTGTTGGCAAGTTGATTGTTGTTCATGACGTGCTTTGTCCGGTATAATACTACGCTTGCTCGACTCGTGTTAGTTCGCTCCTAGCCTCGGCAGTAGAAGTATGTGATGTCTGTGCGTGTGTAGTGCTCCCTATCTTGTTCAAATCTGCTTTCTGGTAACCTCGTTTCTTCTTCTTCTTGTTCTTCTCCTTTGACGTATGGGGCAGTATGGACTACATTTATTTTATTTGCTCCTCCTTACTTTTCTTCCACAATTCTCTCATCAGTTGCAATATTTCTCTCATTTCTTCTGTCCAAGTGGCTCCAGGCTTGCGTTATTCATGGACGCCTTTGGATCTTGCATTTCCTTCCTGAATGGAAGTCATTCAACAATACCCTGTGGAGTAATTCGGAGTTCGTTTATGGCCTCCCAATTTCTTTGCACCATGTGTTAGCCATTTTTAATTTTCCGAAATAATTAAAGTCTTTTTCACGGTCTGCTGGGATTCACATTCGGATGTGACCACAGAAACCTGTTTTCCTTTTGATAATCAAGTCTGCACTTATTTCAAAATGTGTAAAAAGACCACTATTATGTTTTCTGTATTGCGTTTGCTCATTAATTGATCCCATAATTTTCCTTAGTCCTTTTTATTTCTCTGATTTCCAGTGCTTCCGTCATCGCCTTTTTATAGAGTTAAACTTTCGGTTGCATAAAGTGCTTCTGGGCGAGTTAACATAGAGAAATGTCTAACTTTAGCATTGATGGATACTGATGTCTCCTATTTACATTCTGAGTAAGGTAATGCGCTGTTTTCATCTTATTAAACCTTGTTTCAGGGGCTTCTTTCTCCGAAATATCTTGTTTACTTACGTGAGTTAGTTAGGTCTCTCAATATTTCCGCATGTAGATTTCACTATCTTGGGGACTTGCTAATTGTTTGTCATAAATTCGGTGTAACCAGTGTCGATACGAGTCGAGATTGTGATTTACGTGGCTTGTTTTCAAAAAACTCCTTTATTTTCGGAAAAGTGCCTGCAACCATAACTTTTTATCCGTTGTAAAGAAGACTAAGATAATTAAGACTCGGAACGATTGTTAAGTCAAATGGAAGGTTTAGTTGGAAAAGAATTTATGTTAATCATTAACGAAGAAAGGATGAACATGATCAGGAGTAGTACAAGACGAATACAAGCAAAGACTTGATGTGCTATCGAATGGAGAAACGCGAGACAGCCGAATTACTACGAGGTGCATTCAAGTTCTAAGGCCTCCGATTTTTTTTATAATTAACTACTCACCCGAAATCGATGAAACTGGCGTTACTTCTCGACGTAATCGCCCTGCAGACGTACACATTTCTCACAACGCTGACGCCATGATTCCAAGGCAGCGGCGAAGGGTTCTTTAGGAGTCTGTCTTGACCACTCGAAAATCGCTGAGGCAATAGCACCACGGCTGGTGAATGTGCGGCCACGGAGAGTGTCTTTCATTGTTGTAAAAAGCCAAAAGTCACAAGGAGCCAGGTCAGGTGAGTAGGGAGCATGAGGAATCACTTCAAAGTTGTTATCAGGAAGAAACAGTTGCGTAACGTTAGCTCGATGTGCGGGTGCGTTCTCTTGGTGAAACAGCATACGCGCAGCCCTTCCCGGACGTTTTTGTTGCAGTGCAGGAAGGAATTTGTTCTTCAAAACATTTTCGTAGGATGCACCTGTTACCGTAGTGCCCTTTGGAACACAATGGGTAAGGATTACGCCCTCGCTGTCCCAGAACGTGGACACCATCATTTTTTCAGCACTGGCGGTTACCCGAAATTTTTTTGGTGGCCGTGAATCTGTGTGCTTCCGTTGAGCTGACTGGCACTTTGTTTGTGGATTGAAAAATGGCATCCACGTCTCATCCATTGTCACAACCGACGAAAAGAAAGTCCCATTCATGCTGTCGTTGCGCGTCAACGTTGCTTGGCAACATGCCACACGGGCAGCCATGTGGTCGTCCGTCAGCATTCGTGGCACCCACCTGGATGACACTTTTCGCATTTTCAGGTCGTCATGCAGGATTGTGTGCACAGAACCCACAGAAATGCCAGCTCTGGAGGCGATCTGTTCAACAGTCATTCGGCGATCCCCCAAAACAATTCTCTCCACTTTCTCGATCATGTCGTCAGACCGGCTTGTGCGAGCCCGAGGTTGTTTCGGTTTGTTGTCACACGATGTTCTGCCTTCATTAAACTGTCGCACCCATGAACGCACTTTTGACACATCCATAACTCCATCACCACATGTCTCCTTCAACTGTCGATGAATTTCAATTGGTTTCACACCACGCAAATTCAGAAAACTAATGATTGCACGCTGTTCAAGTAAGGAAAACGTCGCCATTTTAAGTATTTAAAACAGTTCTCATTCTCGCCGCTGGCTGTAAAATTCCATCTGTCGTACGGTGCTGCCATTTCTGGGACGTATTGACAATGAACGCGGCCTCATTTTAAAACAATGCGCATGTTTCTATCTCTTTCCAGTCCGGAGGAAAAAAATCGGAGGCCTTAGAACTTGAATGAACCTCGTAAAACGCTTTATTGTATATTCTGCTGTCGCTTTTTTTCCACACAATAATCGGTTTCGATCAGTTACTATGTGATAACTGGATACTGGAATTTCTTGCAGACAGAACTCAGCACGTTGTTCTTAATCTGCAAATGTAAAGGCAATTTTGGTAGTACCCCAGGGGAGCATTATAGAGCCGTTGCTGTTTATGATACACAGGGTGTCCCTCCCCCCTCCCCTCCCCCCAAAAAAAAAGATAACTTGAGAAACGGGTTCTTTACACCAAAACAAGGTAAAAGTCTAGTAAACAAGGAATCTAAACCACATACCATAACTTGTTCATCTTCGATGTTATGAAACCCGTCTCTTCTAATGCAAGCTCTTTGGTTTTTGTAGTTTGGAAGGAGGTAGTATGGACCACAAAAGGAAATAACGTCCAGCAAACATGGGCTCTAAAATGCATACCTTAGAGCTATGAGCAGTTGTTCAGTAGAAGAGATGGGTTTCACACTAGCTAAGAGGAACTAGTGCTCATAGCTCTTAAAGTATGCATTTTAGACCGAATGTTTACCAGACAGTTTTTTCTTGTTTTGGTCAATACTACCTGCTCCCAAAACACGAAAAGAGAGGACTTTGCAGTAGAAGAAATCTGTTTCGTAGATTCGAAGATGAACAACTGCTCATACCTCTTAACGTCCGCAATTTAATGCCCATGTCTACTGGACTTTCTTACTTATTTCTAAAGTTTGTTGGTGTTTTTTGGGACACCCTGTAGATAAATGTAAATAAATGAGCTGTACGGAGGCAGCAACGCCAGAAGACTAGCGAAATACGCGAAGAGCTGCTACTGATGCAAGGACCGGGAGCTCACCCGGAATGTAAACAAGCATTACATTCCCCTGCTGCTGACAAATCACTGGAAACATTAACTACCGCAGAGCACCTAGGAATAACTGTCTGAAGCGACCTAAAGTGGATTGACCACATAAAACGAATTCTAGGAAGAGCAGCTACCAGACTGAGATTCATTGAGAAGATTTTAAGAAAACGCCTTAAAAAAGACTTTTAACACCGAGCCTTGGGTATTGTTCATCAGTCTGGGACCCTTATCAGGTAGAAGAGAGAGAGAGCGGCGCGTTCCTTCACGGGATCGTTTAGCCAGGGCTAGAGCACTTCGGCGATTCTCAACAAACGCTAGTGGCAGGCAAGGCAGGCGTTGTACGTGACGGAGAAGTTTCTTGTGGAAATTGCGAGATCATACATTCCAAGAGCCGTAGAGAAACATGTTACTTCACCCCCCCCCCCCGCCCCCCTCACCAACATACATGTCTCGCGAAATAACCACGGCGAGAAAATGAGAGAAATGAAATCTCATACGGAGCCATAGAGCCATTCGTTTTCCACAACCATTTGCGAATGGAACAGGGAAGAAGTGAAATGGTAGTACCCGAAAGTACTCTCCTTCAAACATCGTAAGTTGGCTAGCCGATTATAGATGTAGAGGTGTACATAATCGGTTATCTTCATGCAGAAAATGCTACAGAAGACTGTAATAAAAAAACATTTTTCAGGTTCCCCTCAACGCAAAAGTTGTGGCCCAGTGCAGGTATTTTGCTCTTGCTCCTCCGCTACCTGAGAGCTGGCTCTCATAGCCTGCCATAGGGAATTTACCTGAAATCTAAATAAGGCAGAAACATCGGCAGACGACATATTAAAAAATGGAGATGACGAAACAAGAAATCAAAGACTTACGATATTCAGGATGGCAGTAAAACAAGAGGCACAGGCAAAAAAAAGGGGGGACAGATAAACATTACATCGTAAGCGCAGTGACGTTGTGACACTTAATAGCGTTTTTTTTTGACAAGTCTGTAAAACTCCTGAAAACCAATACCTAACCTATAAGCTTAGCTGAAATCTGCTCTCTTCTTCCACCTCTATACGAAAGAAATTTTCGGTAAACATATATATTTAAGCGAGAAAATATGTTTGAAGTGATTTTGTGATCTTTTTGTGCTATGATAAGTACACAGGCGAATAAGAAATTAGGAAGTTACACAGTAGATCTCTTCATGTACGACGGTTGGAACTTTAATAGGGGCAACTATTTTTTTACACCTGCCGGCCGCTGTGGCCGAGCGGTTCTAGGCGCTTCAGTCCGGAACCGCGCTGCTGTTGCAGCCGCAGGTACAAATCCTGCCTCGGGCATGGATGTGTGTGATGTCCTTAGGTTATTTAGGTTTAGGTAGTTTTAAGTCTAAGGGACTGTTGACCTCGGTTGTTAAGTCCCATAGTGCTTAGAGCCATTTGAACCATTTTTATTTACAGCTCGTACGAAATAAATACGTGCTTCAAAGTTTTACTGACCTTCAAAGTAGTCACCAGCATTGTGTATAACCCGCTGCCAGCGATGTGGATGTCGTAGGATACTCTTAGCAGTGCGAGTTGTGTTGACAGTTCGAGCGGCGCGGTCTATTACGCGACGAATTTGTAGCAGTTCTGAAGCGAATACCGTAAAGAGTTTCCTTCAGTTTAGAAATCGAGCTGAACTCACGAGGACTTAAGTCAGGGGAGTGCAGTAGGTGGTATAGCACTTAGCAGCCCCATCAGTCAAACAAACCAGTAACAGCTTTCACTGTACGTGCTTGAGCATTGTCCTGCAAAATGATGGTCAGGTCCTGCAGAAAGTGTCATCACTTCTAAGTTAGTGGTAGCTTGTGTTCCAAAAATGAACAGCATTAGAGACAGACGTGATGACACTTTCTCCAGGACCTGACCATCATTTTGCTGGACAATGCTCAAGCATGTACAGTGCAAGCTGTTACTGATTGGTTGACTAATGGGGCTGCTAAGTGCTGTACTACCTACTGCACTCCACTGGCTTAAGCCCTCGTAAGTTCAACTCGATTTCTAAACTGTAGGAAACACTTCACGGCATTCGCTTCAGAACGGTTACAAATTCGTCGGGCAATAGACAGCGCCGCTCAAACTGTCAACACAAATGGTACTGCTAAGAGTATCCTTCGACTTCTACATCGCTAGCAACGGGTTATACACAATGCTGGTGACTACTTTGAAGGTCAGTAAATCTTTGAAACGAACATCATAAAACTTTGAACAGGACCAGTTAAAAATTACGAAAGAATAAAACAATAAACAAATTATCAGGGTCTAACAGCGGGTCATTTACATGGGACATAATTGACCAATTACGAACTCCAATCCCCTTTAGATAGCGCTATTAGGTATGTACGCCGGAGAACAGGACTAATCTCACTGCACGACGTTAAGCGCTTGTTATTACGTAAGAACAGAACCTCCTCCTACTATTAGGGATAGGAGGACTATTAAGAGCTGAAGGTTACGTGGGAGCGAAATATGTTTTTACGAAATAGCAAAGAAGTTCCGGAACGAATGGTACCATAATTGAGCTTAAGTGGCACCAAACAAGCGCTGCTCATGGCCTCACGGATTAGTTGTCGTAGCAAAATCAGTGATGTGCCTAAAAAAAATACACAATTTATTTTTAAAAGTTTTCCCCGTTCTTTTACAGTATGATAGGTTTTTAGTTCACAATTACCTTGATCGCTTTTGGTGGAGTTATGATAGTTTACTAGTTCATTGCAATAAATTAATTACAAATACAGACAAAACTAAAATGCAAAATGAATTAAATGCAAAATTCTTTAAAATATTGAAAAGGACAAGATGAAGACAAAAAATAAATGTGTACTAACTGCCTTGTTACAAAATTAATACCTCAAACTGTCATGTGGCGTCCATTGTGGTACTTAAAGCCGACTGCTTATCTGCTCATGCGTCATGTTTATAAAATGGAGCAGTTACGTTCATAGAGCGTTACATGCGCGACAACTACGATTCAAACAATCATTTATGTTTAATAAGCTACTATTTAATCGTCATTTCTCATTTTCTGAAATGCAATCTGTGGTGTTACCGCCAGACACCACACTTGCTAGGTGGTAGCTTTTAAATCGGCCGCGGTCCATTAGTATACGTCGGATCCGCGTGTCGCCACTGTCAGTGATTGCAGACCGAGCGCCGCCACACGGCAGATCTAGAGACACTTCCTAGCACTCGACCCAATTGTACAGCCGACTTGCTAGCGAAGCTACATTGACAAATACGCTCTCATTTGCCGAGACGATAGTTAGCATAGCCTTCAGCTACGTCATTTGCTACGACCTAGCAAGGCGCCATAGCATTTGATAATTATTAATGTGAAGCCTGTACAGTAACGAGAGATGTTCTACAATTGTGGATTAAAGTTAAGTACTCTACCAGTTACTCTTGTTTTGCTAGTCTTATTTCTCTGACCTGTTCCAGACCTCACGCCAGCCTGCGTGAGCTTAATCGCGTGCCTTTCGGCTTCCTCCAAACTCCGTGAATTGGCTCCTGCCAATTCACAACATTGGCGACGAGGATGGGATTGGCGACGAGCCCACGTTGCGTTTATCTTGCTATTGCTTTGCCCTAATTTACTTGTGTCATGGCTTCGCCACCATCTCCAGATGTACTGTCCGAATTTTATCGCTTGCAGAATCAGCAGACGCAGGCCTTATTGGATGCCCTTGGACAGCTCGTCCAGGGTCAACGTGAAATGCAAAACGATGCGGCCGCCGCCGCTTCACCGCTACAGCAGCCACAACACGCAGTTGCACCACCTTTTCGGCCTTTTGATGCAGCAATGGAAAGCTGGACGGAGTGGTCACGCCAATTTGGATTCCATCTCGCCACCTACAGAATTCAAGGTGACGAGTGGCAGCCTCATCTCCTTTCTTGTGTAGGTGTGTCCACCTACCATGTGATAGTGAAATTGTTTCCCCGACACGACGTAGCAACTCTGTCCTACGAAGAAATTTTGTCTGCATTGGATGCCTATTTCAAAGAATCAATGTGGTTGCAAAAAGGTATACATTCTTTCGTACAAAACGTACGGCCGGTCAGACTAATAGGGAGTGGGTTGCGACTTTTCAAGGCCTTACTAGGGATTGTGCTTTTGAGTGTGAATGTGGACTCCCTTATTCAGATACTATGGTACGTGATGCAATTGCACAGAACGTTTCTGATGTTCGTATACGGGAACAGATTTTGAAACTAGTCAATTCCTCCCTTCAACAAGTGATGGACATATTGGATAGGCAGGACACACTTGACTTTGCTCAGGAATCATTTGCACCTTCACCAGCTGTGTGTCACATTAACCGGCCCGCCGGGCGCACTGCACGGAACAGTAAACAGCCCTCGCGCCCATCCGCCCAGCCGCGTGTGCCGCGCCAGCATGCACATGCAGTGAAATCATGCCCGCGGTGTGCTACTAGACATTCACGTGAGAATTGCCCGTCACGCCAAGCTATTTGCTTTTTCTGTAATAAGAAAGGTCATGTTCAAAGTGTGTGCCAGAAAAAGCTAAGATCGGACTCTCACAACCATTCCAGGCCCTTTGCTTCGCGCCGGAATCGGAATCGAACCAAGAATACTCAGGCTCGTGAACCTTCGCCCATGGAAATTCATGTAGTTAATGTCACTCCGCCCAGTGCAACTCTCTTTAACAGTGACTGTGTTCGTCCCACACAAAGTGTGCGTCGACGTCGACGGGAATCTCGTCGAGTCGCAAGTGATTCTGTACCAGTGTCAGTTCACGCTGCACGAGACAGTCGCTCTTGTCGTCAGCAGGACAATAAACTTTTTGTTGATTTGGACTTTGACGGAAAAGTGATCCCGTTCCAGCTCGATACCAGAGCTGCAGTTTCACTAATCAATCACGGCACGTGCAAACAGCTGGGCAAACCTCCGTTGCATGCCGCAAATGTTAAGCTCACTAGTTATTCAGGACAGCATATCCCTGTGTTAGGACAGTGCCGCCTTCTTGCAACATACAAGGGACAAACAAAACTTGTGTCATTTTATGTACTTCGTTCTTCTTCTGCAGTGAACTTGTTTGGTTTAGATTTATTTCAGTTGTTTAACTTGTCTATCGTAAATCAGGTCCTATCAGTGAACCAGACTGTGCCTTCAGCCAGTGTTTCTCGTCTAAGTGAAGAATTTGCAGACATTTTTGCACCGGGCCTTGGTTGCGCTAAGAACTATGCAGCACATTTGGAACTGAAAGTACACGCGCAACCGAAATTTTTCAGAGCGCGCAAAGTTCCCCACGCATTGCGTGATGAGGTCGCAAGAACATTAAACGATTTAGAATCACAAGGTGTAATTGAACGTGTGCAGGCTTCTCTCTGGGCATCACCCTTAGTAATTTTGCAAAAACCTTCGGGAAAATTGAGACTTTGTGGGGACTTCAAGGCAACAGTGAATCCACAACTAGTGACTGCAACTTTTCCTTTACCCCGCCCGGAAGATCTTTTTGACAAACTGTGCCCGGGTAAATATTTTTCGAAGTTGGACCTAGCAGATGCGTACTTGCAAATACCGGTGGACGAAGAATCCCAGCGCGTCTTGGTGGTTAACACGCATCTTGGTTTGTACCGATTCAAACGACTGCCATTCGGGTGTGCATCCGCCCCTGCATTGTTTCAGCAATATCTACAAACTGTTTGTGCGTCGGTCCCTACTGCTTCAAACTATCTGGACGATATTGTGATCTCCGGAAATACGGAAGAATAACATTTAGCCAATCTCAGAACATTATTTCAGGTCTTGCGACAAAATGGTCTTCGCTTGCGGAAGGACAAATGTGTGTTTTTTGCTCGTGAATTGCCATATCTGGGACATGTACTCAATGCCCAAGGCATACATCCCAGTCCAGAGCACCTCCGTGCCATACAAAACTTGCCTTCGCCGCAGAATTTGAAGCAGCTACAGACTGTGCTGGGAAAAATTAATTATTACCACAAATATATCCCCCATGCCTCTTCCATTTCAGCTCCGCTTCATCGTTTACGCCGTAAGGGTGTTCCGTTCGTCTGGACGACGGAATGCGAACGCGCCTTTCGCCAGTTGAAATCGGCGTTGCTTTCTAATACTTGCCTTACGCCATTCGATCGCCAGAAACCCCTTTTGTTGATGGTAGATGCATCGGATTTCGGGATCGGTGCTGTGCTTGCGCACAAAGATGGTTCGCACGATCGCCCTATTGCCTTTGCGTCCAAATTGCTCTCGTCTGCGCAAAGAAATTATTCACAGATCGAGAAAGAAGCTTTGGCTCTCGTATTTGGTGTTACAAAGTTTCATGACTTCTTGTATGGGCGTCACTTTACCATCATCACAGACTACAAACCTTTGACATCGCTTTTTCATCCGACCAAGCCTGTACCTCCACGTACAGCGCAGAAATTCATTCGCTGGTCTCTTTTCCTCTCGCAGTACCGCTACGATATCTTGTATCGGTCCACTGCTAAGCACGGCAACGTCGATGCGTTGTCCCGTTTGCCTGTTGCTGAGGATAGAGCATTCGATTCTTCCGAACTTGCTTGCATGTTCATTGATGCGGAAACCGATGACGTGGTCGATTCGTTTCCGATTGATTTTCGTCGTGTAGCTACAGCCACAGCTGCCGACCCTGTCCTTGCTACCGTTTTGCGTTTTGTTGCTACACAATGGCCCTTGTCAAAGTCACGGATCGAGGATCCGTTGGTTCGCAGATTTGTTGCTCACAAGGAGAGACTTTTTGTACGACGTGGTGTTTTGCTGTTGCGTTCTGATAATGATCAGTCCAGGGTCGTGGTCCCACGTTCGTTACAGTCCTCTGTCTTAAAGCTTCTCCACCAAGGACATTGGGGTATAGTGCGCACGAAACAACTTGATCGTCAGCACTGTACTTGGTTCGGAATCGATGCTGCGATTACGAATATGTGCTCTTCTTGCATGGCGTGTGCCGAACACCAATCCGCACCACCGCGGAAATTCTTTGCATGGCCAAAAGCCACTTCCCCTTGGCAACGCTTACACATCGATTTTGCTGGTCCATTCTGGAATGCTCGATGGTTGGTTCTGGTCGATTCCTTCAGTAATTTTCCATTTGTTCTCCGGATGTCTTCCACGACGTCGTCTGCCACCATCCAAGCGTTGTCTGCTATCTTTTGCATTGAAGATCTTCCAAAGACTATTGTTTCCGACAATGGCCCACAATTCATGTCCGCAGAATTTCAGTCATTCTGCAAGGCCAATGGTATTCAACATCTGACATCTGCGCCGTTTTCGCCTCAGTCAAACGGTGCCGCTGAACGATTGGTCCGGACTTTCAAGTCACAGATGTTGAAGTTGAAAGAGTCGCATTCTCGGGAGGACGCGTTGTTGCTCTTTTTGTACTCGTATCGCTCTCAGCCCCACGATGGTCGCTCGCCGGCTGAGTTGCTTCATGGTCGCCCTCATCGAACCTTGATGTCTTTGCTGCATCCGCCGCATCAGGTTCCTGTGCAGCGGCAGACACCTGCTTTTGCCCCAGGCGACGTTGTATACTTTGAAACGAGTACGCAGCGATGATGAGCCACACAATCTTTGACCAGAGAGTATGTAGTCAGTTGAGTTGCGAGAGAGTAATAGCGCGCGAGAGTTCAGTCCTGCTGCGAGAGTGCAGTTGCATGTAGGGAGTCGGTAGTTGCAGTTGCGAGTTAGCAGTTGTGTGTGAGGAGTCGGCGGGCGCCGACATGGGACTCTGGTCGAGATTCAGGACGAGGTATATTGTTAAATAAGGTAATGAAGCAGCTTTGCGCTCAGCTAATAATGTATTGTAATGGATCTTAAGTGTAATTAATTTGTTCAAGAATCGCCCCAATAATAATTTTGTTTTTAAAGCAACCATTTTTAACAAAGAATCCTTTTTTGAAATAATATTTTCCATGCATTTCCTTTGCTTTTCCTCCAAGAATCAATTTATCACGCTGATTATTGCACAGGGCCTAAGGTTAGCGCAGCTGGCCTTATAAAATTTATCAGGTTTAGCATAACGTTATTTTTGTGGGGACTTAACATTTTTGCACATTTTTATTATCATTGACTTTTATTACTGTGGGAAGCTAACATATGGGATTATTTGCATTTCTTATTGAATTCATACCATTAAAAAAAAAATTGCGGAGAGGTTACACTTGGCTCTATGTCCGTTGACATTTAAAATATTTTCTTTTGAAATTCTCTGGGGAGGTTACACTTGACGACATCCGGTCCAGGATCGTATTTCGTTGAGAATTTTCTGAGAAGTAGTCAGATATTTGCTCTTATTTACTTAATATAATTAGCATTTGGCGCAAAGCTTTTACTAATTTTGTGACTTTCTTTCCACAGATCATCGGCAATTCTTTGCTCTGTTGTATTTGAGTTTGTTGCTCTTTTTGCATTGTGTTTATTTCCTTTGTGAATAATTGTGACTATTGTAAAAATGCCGCGAAAGACTGTGAATAGTGCATCGCGAAGTATAGTGAGTGAAATAACCGACTTAAACCACTTCACCGATAGTACTTGTGACACGCAGTGTAATGATGACAATCCTGCGTTCACTGACAATCAGTGCGTTCCACTAATGATTTTTGTATTAATAATGAACAAATGAACTCGGTTATGTCCTCTGTTGATTTGACGACAATCGATGACGCGGGGCGTTCTGTTGCAATGAGCGCTACCCAGCTTAACACACCCGGTTTGCAAAATTTAAGTAATGAACAGACAAATTTGTCTAATGAAAATGAACAGTGTAGTCAGAGTGCGTCGGATTTATTAAATTCCGAGGTAGGGACCGACAGTGCACATACGATCAGCAAACATTTTCTAGAATCACAGAATATCCAAATGGATACACAAAACGTGACAATTGTAGGCACACTATCAAATAACACAGAGAATAGAAATGCTAATTTTGGCGTGGATCAAACGACGGCATTATTGCTGCAAGTTCTTGAATCAAATAAACAACAGAGTGAAGATAACAAACAATTTAAGAACGAAGTTAAAGAAAATCTCAAACAACTTAGTGAACAGGTCAAACAACAGAATGAAAAACAAGACAATCTTAAAGAAGATCTTAAACAACAACTTAGTGAACAGGACGAACAGTTAAATGAAAATTAGACAACAATTCCAGACAGCTTAGCGAGCAGATTGCAGCCGTTGCCGCGCAGTGTCATGATACTAAGGAACAGTTATGCGAGGAAATTGAGGCTTGTTCAAGAAAAAGTAGCGAAGAAATTAGGTCTGTTGCTCAGGAATTAAGGGAAATGCAAACAGCTGCAACAGAAACACTTAGAGACGAAATTAGCGGAGTCGCTAAACAATGCTCGGAAAAGGCTACACAATTACGCGACGAGTTTAAAGCAATGACAGCAGAACTTTCGCGCACAATGGATGAAAAGTTGACGCGAAATTCGACCAACAGAACAATCAGATTGACGAACGTTTTAATCTTCACATAGAAAACAGTAATACGCGTTTCCGCAAATTCATTCAGGATCAAAATAAAGTAAAACGTCAAGTAATTGAAACAATCACAGCAAAGAGGCAGGAAGACAAACGTAAAATGTTTGCAAAAGCAAAAACATACGTAGACAACAATATTACTACAGTGTCCGACAAAATTAATACCATCGAACAGTTGAACGCGGAATTACGTGATGAGATTTCTGACCTTAAATCAAAAACAGATACACACTCAGTAGATTTTCAAACAGTGACCGACAGACTTGAACAATTAAAACTAACACAGGATTCCGATGTCGTCAAAGCTGACGTTAAAAAACTGAACGAAACTACACGTAAATTGCAAAAGCAGATTAATGCCACTGACATTAAAACTGATGATCAGGTAAAAATACTGACTGAAAAATGTGATGAATTGGCCAGTCGTATTGACGTTATTGAAAGTAATAATGACAGCAAATCAGACGATACTTCACCAGTTTCATTTAATCAAACACCTGAATTTCAAAATTTACAGCAGACAATTAATGAGATAGATTCATATAATAGCACACTGCGTAGAAAATTGTCAAGTTTACAGCAAGAGGTAACACAGATGAAGAATATTTCAGTTAATAACACATCACAGCAGACGCCACTTTGCGAACATTTGTCAGAATCACGCAGCGCATATAATTTGGGTAATCTACAGAGAGTACGGGACTTAGATTCCGAACAACCACAGTTCAACAGATTCTGTTACAATCCAGAACCTGCTCCATCATACAGAGACGATAATTTTGATTACAAGCATTTTCTGTCAGTGAGAAAATTTAAAGTATTTAAGAACGATAGAACACAGATTCACCCACTGGATTGGATACAACAATTTAGCTTTGCTTTTCCACCGACTTGGCCCGTAACGCACAAACTTGAATTTATTTGCAGTTTTTTGGAAGGCGAGCCGGCAACTCGTATGAGACCGATCGCGAGGCAATGTTACTCAGTAGAAGAATTTCTGAATGCTTTTTTGTCAGCGTATTGGTCGAAGACGACACAGCGCGGAATTAAGGATCAACTAATTAGTTTGCCAAATTATGAGAACTCTAATTTTCCCAGTGTGACGCAATTTTTTGAGCATATGGTCCAACGAAACCAGTACTTAAGTGAACCATACAGTGAGTGTCACTTTTAACGGGCCAGCGAAAGGAAAATATTTCAGCGTTCAGAGATCTGTTACAGCTCTTAGAAGTGCAGCAATCAGATTATTCTTTCGTAAACAAAAATTTTTCGTATAACAACCAAGGTCAACAAACGTACAGCAATTATGATCAGACACGTAATTTCAACAGCAAAGGTAAGAGACGCTTTAGGAACGACAACCACCAGAACTTTAATAGCAGACAACATTTCAATTATCAGTATCGTCAAAATTTTCAACAACAGGAACCACATTTTAGTAACAATAGACGTTTTCCACCACAACAGCATGAAAATCAGCCGGTTAGCATGCCTAACCAACAATGGAATGGACAAGGTCAACCAAGCTTCAATGTTTCGCCGCGCGCACGTATAGTCCCTGATACAACAAATAGTAACGCACGGCAGCAAAGGAACAACAACGTACAGAAAACACAGTATTTCAATTCCTATCGCAATGCACCGTATAGGAATGATTATTACGACAGACGTAAAAATGATGAGCACAATTATCAGCGTACATATAATAATAGTCGGTCTTACCAACAGCAAAATCATCCGCAAGAACATGTTCTCATGAATGAACCCGACAGTAGATTTCATCCAGAGCGTAATACGTCTGGAAGAAGTAATAGAACAGTTCAAATAGTCGAAATGCCACAGAATCGTCCTGAAAATAATAACACGTCAGATAGAATCTGACTAGATACTGTACAGGTCGCATCTTCCAATAACACAAGTACAACTTTAGACACGCAGAATGTTGTTCACGAAAATGTAATTACTTTTGACGACATCAGAGACACTCTTTTACAGGAAAGACCAGTTGTTCAAAAAACTATTTCACACCCTGTCATCGAAATTCAAATTGGTTCATCGAAATTTTCAGCAGTAATCGATTCTGGCTCACCTATGTCAGTCATTAATGAAGAAACTTTTAACGAGTGTAACAAAGAGAATACCTATCCTACATTACCACTAGGCAAAACGAAAGTAAAAGGAGCGGTATCGAGTAAAGGAGTAGACGTTAAATTACAGACACATTTATCATTTTGTATTGCAGGTCACACATTTCACCCAAATTTTTGGATTGTTCCTTTATTGACAACAGACGTTATTTTAGATACTAATTTTCTCGTACAACACGACGCAGTGGTTGATTTTCAGAATTCCTATTTAATGTTGAAGGATGAAGATGTACAATTGGCTTTAGAATTTCAGCACTCTTTATCTGCGGAAGAACAGACAATTAATCGCACAGAGGTCATTTCCGTATCACGTAACGTAGACAGTAATTCCACATTGTTCACAGATACGTATGTGCATAACTATAACACTCCAGACGAAGCTGACTACGACGTAATGCAGATGATCTCTGATAAAGTTAAACAAAGCAGTGCAAATACAGATGACGAACGCACGCAACTACACAAAATTCTTTTACAGCAAGCTCCAGTTTTCGACAATGTTCCTGGTACTATGTCCGGTTTTATGTATGAATTTCAAGTCAAACCGCATGATACATTTAAAGCAGAGCATTATCCCATTCCATATATCCACAGAGAACAAGTTAAGAAAGAATTGCAGGATATGCTTGACCAAGGAATTATTGAACCAGCAGTTAGTCCGTACATAAACCCGCTACATATTGTTAAGAAAAAGGATGGCTCACTTCGCCTCGTACTTGATTCACGTCACATCAATGACATAATTATTAATGAAACAGATCGACCACAGACACTGGAAGAACTACTACAGAAATTTCACGGTACTGCAATTTATTCTACATTAGATCTGAAATCGGGATTTTGGCAAATTCAGCTTCATCCGAATTGCAGAAAGTATACAGCTTTTCTCTGTTTTGGCGACTGTTATCAATTTTGCAAATTACCATTCGGCTTAACTATTTCTTCTGCTGCTTTTATTCGCGGTTTGAACACAATACTTCCGACAAAACTTAAAGACAGAATTACGACGTATGTAGACGACATTCTTATCGCAGAAGCTAACTGGTCTGAACACAATCTGATTCTTGAACAACTGTTGCAAACTTTTCATGCGCAAGGACTCACAGTTAACCTCAGTAAATCGCGCTTTGGTAAAACTTCTATAAAATTTCTTGGACACGTAATTTCAGCAGAAGGCATTGCGCCTGATCCGGAAAAACTTCAAGCTTTACGTGACATTACTGTTCCTACGACAAAGAAGCAATTACGCAGCTTCTTGGGTTTAATTAACTTTTTTCGTAAATTTATTCATCACTCTGCTTTAGACACACCTAGATTATGCCAATTAACAGGCAAAAACACTATTTGGTCTTGGGATAAGCAAGCACATTCTGAATTTGTGAACCTGAGAGAAGCCTTGTTGAATGCTCCACTTTTATCGCACCCAGATCTTACCAGAAATTTTTCCATTGCCACCGACAGTTCCAACACAGCTTTAGGCGTACATATTTTTCAGGAAATTGAAGAAGATGGTTCTACAGTAATTAAAAACATCGCATTTGCAAGCCGCATTTTGTCACCTGCTGAACGAAATTATTCTGTTACAGAACTGGAAACGTTATGTGTTGTTTGGGCTTTTACGAGATTTAGGCATTTTCTTTATGGAAGACACACCACCGTTTACACAGATCACAGAGCGATACAATTTTTACTTTCAGCCAAATTTACTCACGACAGACTAAGCAGATGGAAGCTGTATTTACAGGAATTTAATTTTACAATAGTTCACATTCCCGGCACACAAAATGTTGTAGCAGACGCATTATCTCGTTCTCTCAGCAACAATCAGCAAGACGTCGCAACAAACTTCTGCAAAGCAAATTTCAGCGTCATGTACATTCAACAAGTTGCATTTGAAAATTTTATTTCGTCGTCATTACAGGACATAGCACAAGAGCAAAGTAAAGACAACGTGTGGAAAGAAATTAAACACCTTTGGCAGGATAAGAATAATGTTACGATTAGAAACCATTACACTGTATGCAATGACATTCTGTTTCGCCGCTCTCACCCTGACAGCAACAATTGGTTATTATGCATTCCTGACGAACTGGTTAACAAATTAATCTGGTATACTCATTTAAGCTACGCACATTACGGAGCCAGAAAATGTTTTCTTATACTGAGACAGAACTGTTATTTTGCCAACATGGAGAAACGTATACGACGAGTTTTAGCGTCATGTAAAATTTGCCAGAAAGCTAAGTCAGACACCACTTCACATATTCCTCCATTATATCCCATTGTACCTGTTAAATTAAGACATATGGCCGCAGTAGACATTTTTGGTCCAATTCCAAGAACTAACAGAGGTTTTTGCTACATTTTTGTCGCTGTTGAACTCACTTCAAAATTTGTTATTTTCACTCCGTTACGTAAAGCTACTGCTAAAACTGTTTCGAAAGCATTTGTGAAACATTTTCTATTTCATGTAGGGCATGTGTTAAAAGTAATTTCTGACAATGGATCACAATTTCGTTCTGCTATATGGACACGCATGTTACGAGCCAGAAACATTTCTCCGATCTATATATCCAAGTACCATGCTTCTTCGAACCCCTGTGAACGATTAATGAAAGAAATTGGTAAACTGTGTAGAATTTACTGCCATAAAAGACATATTGATTGGGACAGACACATACACTCATTCCAGGATGTAATTAATTCCATACCAAATGAATCGACTATGCTATCTCCGTCTGTTATACTGAAAAATGTTGAACCACCTAACAAAATTAAAGAATTAGTAAACTTTCCTACATCTCGTCGACTACGACACCATCAAATAATTGACATTGCGCTGAACAACATCAAACGTGCCGCAGAGCGCCGGAGAAGACAACAAAAACAGGTTTGTATACGCCGAGACTTTCACGTTGGACAGAAGATATTAGTACGTACACACTATTTATCCAACAAAATAAAAGGTAAGTGCAGTAAATTTGAACTTTTATACGCAGGTCCATATCGGATTCGCAGCATTCCTCACCCCAATGTTGTACACGTCGAAACTTTGAGACCGAGAAAAAGTAAAGGCAATCACCATGTCTCAAATATTAAACCTTTTATTGAGTGAACATATTTTATGATTTATCACACTGTAATGCCATTTCCTAATTTTTTTATGACCGCTTATGCAATTATATTCACATGCACACCTACTGATGATTATCGTATTTTTCTTGGCAAGTGCCCGGCAAGGTAAGGTTAGCAGGTCGCTTTTCTAGTCGTTATACATCAGACCGTGCACATTTTCCATTTTTTTTGTATGTATGATTATTTTCCTGTTTTGTTTGTATGCACTGTGAAATAGTTAAGGTATAACACACCAGTTGACTTTGACATTTTTGCCCTATGATATCTCAACATCGTGACTGTTTTACATTTTTCTTTTTTTGCTGCTGCATTGTGATATTCTGTGTACATTTTTTTCTCTGAACACTATCTATGTTTTTTCACATGTTACGTTTTCTGTCATCTTATGCTGTATGCTTAGTTATGTTACTATAAACCAGTTTTTATCTAATGGGTATATGATTTAAATGCAAGACATTAATCTTTGTTCATCAATTTCAGAAGGAAATGATGCCTGTAAAGGAAATAAATTAAACAGAAATGGGAATTTCACCTACGGAATAGACGAAAGAAGATACAAAAGCCTTATGAGGAAGAGTAAATGGATCAGAATTGACAAGCATTAACAAGAATATACTATACACATCGTAGAATAGCAGTCTTAACTAATTTTTTCTTTCAGAATACAAGGCGATTGATGCAAGCTGTCAGACAGAACTACACATCTTAGTTTTAGTGATGAAATATGATAGAAATAAGGAATAATTGTATAATGAATAATGAGGTGATTTTTTTTGCAGATGATAATGAGTGATGATGAATAATGATGAAGAATATGATAATATGGATAATGAAGTTTTTCTTTACAGGTGATGATAATGATGGAGTTATGGATAATGAAGTGATGGATAATGAAGTTTTTTCTTTACAGATGAGGATGATGTTGAAGTTTATGTATTTATGCTATGTAGTTATTTCAGTATTTGTTGCAGTTTGCTTTGACAGCAGGTGTTATATTGCATAGTAGGATGACGGAAGGTTTTGGAAAGGACAGCTATGGGACACATTTTATACACATTTCACTACCTGTTAATTCGAAGTTCACTACTTTTCAGCATAGTATGCGTTTCTTCTTTCAGCTCAATAATCCATTTTGTATTTTTTTCCAGCAAAAGCTTTTCATGATACTTACTAAACCTGTTACTTATTATACCTGTACTAGCACTTACATTTTTTTTTACCCATTTGTGTCTATCATTTATAAATGTGATCACATATACTGCCTTGTTTCATAACCTTGCTACAGCTGACTGATGACGAATGACGTTACCTATCCTCATTTTCAGCAGTAGGTCAAAAGCAAATATTGTTATGCCTCAGCAATTAATTATCGATCCCAACGCAATGCATTGCTAGCACAAAAAAAAATTGTATTACCAGTCCCGAATAATGCTACTAGTTTAAGAGAATTCTGAATGATACTGATTAGCTCTGAATAGTATGTTACTTCAGTATTGACTTCTTAATGATACAAAAAAAATATATAAAATAATGCTTTGTAACTGGCTAATAACTGCACTGTTTATTGTAATGAGACTACTTATAATGCCCATGATTATTAATGCTATGACTGTAATTAAATGATTTTTAATAATGACTTCTTAATGACACATAAAAAAGAGGAGGTGTATATCACCAGTTTCAAATAATGCTACTCATTTAAGAGAGTTCTGAATAATACTGAATGATGAAAAAGGTTTTGTACTATTAAATACTTGCTGGCCACTGAGTGCCAATAATTAATGTAACTAAATGAATTGTTAGCAATTATGCCATTAATTAGCTCCTGTTTTCAATGATGACTTCTCATGATAATACTGAATGATGATAAATGTTTTGTACTATTCAATACTTGCTGGCCACTGAGTGCCAATAATTAATGTAACTAAATGGATTGTTAATAATTATGCCATTAATTAGCTCCTGTTTTCAATTATGACTTCTCATGATAATACTGAATGATGATAAATGTTTTGTACTATTCAATACTTGCTGGCCACTGAGTGCCAATAATTAGTGTAATGTTTTGTACTATTCAATACTTGCTGGCCACTGAGTGCCAATAATTAGTATAACTCAATGAATTATGTTAATGCTATGCCAATAATTGACTCTCCTTTTCAATGATGACTTCTGATGAACATTATTCTGTCATGCTAAATATGCTTTATAACTGGCCAAGGACTGCCACTGTTTATTGTAATACGATTACCCATGATACCAATAATTTAATTTTTTCTATTAATTCATGTCTGCATCTGAATATTGTCTATAATCGTAAAGTTAATTAGTTAAGAAAAAATTTTGCCGCGTTTGGCAAGTCCAAATGACTCACCATCGCTGCCAAATTTTTGCCCCCCCAGTGGAGGTTTATGAAACGAGTACGCAGCGATGGTGAGCCACACAATCTTTGACCAGAGAGTATGTAATCAGTTGAGTTGCGAGAGAGTAATAGCGCGCGAGAGTTCAGTCCTGCTGCGAGAGTGCAGTTGCATGTAGGGAGTCGGTAGTTGCAGTTGCGAGTTAGCAGTTGTGTGTGAGGAGTCGGCGGGCGCCGACATGGGACTCTGGTCGAGATTCAGGACGAGGTATATTGTTAAATAAGGTAATGAAGCAGCTTTGCGCTCAGCTAATAATGTATTGTAATGGATCTTAAGTGTAATTAATTTGTTCAAGAATCGCCCCAATAATAATTTTGTTTTTAAAGCAACCATTTTTAACAAAGAATCCTTTTTTGAAATAATATTTTCCATGCATTTCCTTTGCTTTTCCTCCAAGAATCAATTTATCACGCTGATTATTGCACAGGGCCTAAGGTTAGCGCAGCTGGCCTTATAAAATTTATCAGGTTTAGCATAACGTTATTTTTGTGGGGACTTAACATTTTTGCACATTTTTATTATCATTGACTTTTATTACTGTGGGAAGCTAACATATGGGATTATTTGCATTTCTTATTGAATTCATACCATTAAAAAAAAAAAATTGCGGTGAGGTTACACTTGGCTCTATGTCCGTTGACATTTAAAATATTTTCTTTTGAAATTCTCTGGGGAGGTTACAACTTTCGCAACTATCGAGGTTCACGGCGTTGGCTCGCAGGGCGCATTATTCGCTGCCTCGGCCGCGCGATGTATCTGGTTTTAGGGGCCTCTGGTGAGGTGCGTCGGCATCTCAATCAGCTGCGCCTCAGTCGTCGCACGGGATCTGCCGCTCCCCGTCTGCTTTCAGCGACGGTGCCGTCCGGTCAGCGCCCTGGGGACCCATCTACTGGCTCGCCTCATCCCCAGGTCTTACCGACGCTGCCTTCCATATTGCCCCATGGCGACGCGCTGCCACCGCCGCCGCCGCCTGTTTTCTCGCCGGCGTCGTCCGCAGTGGACGCGTCGCAGCAACCGCCGGGCGCCTCCCTGGGTCACGCGCCGCCGGTCGCTTCCGGTGACCAGTTGTCCTCCGCCATGGAACTCTTGCCCGCTCCGGACCATCTGTCGTCTTCGCCAGTCGGGTGCTCCGCCTCGATGGAGGTCGACCCTTCGGCCCCTCCTGACTATCTACGGGCGCATACACCGCATGTTGGTTGGCGTGCACCCTGGACTAGGTTTTCAGGCGTTTCCTAGCTCCCCTCGGACCCAATGGCCGGGTGCGGGTGGCACAGCCTCGCCTGTTGTTAGGCTCCCCACCTCGTCGCATACGTCAACATGGGGTCCTCCCCATGGCGGGCGGAAGCCTTATAACACAACCGTTCGCCGATTTGCGGGGGAGGAATGTGGTGTCACCGCCAGACACCACACTTGCTAGGTGGTAGCTTTTAAATCGGCCGCGGTCCGTTAGTATACGTCGGACCCGCGTGTCGCCACTGTCAGTGATTGAAGACCGAGCGCCGCCACACGGCAGGTCTAGAGACACTTCCTAGCACTCGACCCAGTTGTACAGCCGACTTGCTAGCGAAGCTACATTGACAAATACGCTCTCATTTGCCGAGACGATAGTTAGCATAGCCTTCAGCTACGTCATTTGCTACGACCTAGCAAGGCGCCATAGCATTAGATAATTATTATTGTGGAGCCTCTACACTAACGAGAGATGTTCTACAATTGTGGATTATAGTTAAGTATTCTACCAGTTACTCTTGTTTTGCTAGTCTTATTTCTCTGACCTGTTCCAGACCTCACGCCAGCTTGCGTCAGCTTAATCGCGTGCCTTTCGGCTTCCTCCAAACTCCGTGAATTGGCTCCTGCCAATTCACAACACAATCAATCACAATCTAAAATATTAAAAGAAACTCCGATGCCTGGGATCAGTCGTCTGATAAAATGAAAAGAACATGTTTTTTCAATGCTATAATTATGAATAGTAAAAGTCACAAAATAATTTTGCCAGCAAACGGTCATTAAATTATTTTGTGTCTTTAACATTTTGGCTGGGAGAACCTGAACGATAGGTTCAACCACTTTGCCTGAAAGGATGTTCTTATTCCTCCCACAATGGCTTCTTTCTTCACGATTTGTGAAAGTTGATGTTTAGTGTATCTACTGAGTGTAGGTTACCGTTATGAATGTGTGTGTAGTGTGATGTCATGTTTGGTTTATGTGATGTTGACGGAGAAAACCGATACCGGCACGTAGCTTATTCCCCTCCAATGGAATCAAGGAGAAAGCCGGGCTTAACGTCCCCGTCCGTCGTACGGATCACTGTCAATAGTCCCACAATTCACGAGAACCTGCGGACAGGTTTGGAATTTAATCAAGGACATTGGTGCAATGTCACCACCTGTCCTCCCCTTGCCAACCAAATACTGGCGGAAAAAATTTCTTCCCACACAATGATCCCAAGTGAGCGCCGCCTCACAGGTGTGTGTTAGCGGCATCAGCTATGGTGTCGGGTAATAAGCCCTCAAAGACATGCACAAAAATGTTGTAAAACATCCTTCCTTGATAATGGCCATTTGCCACATAAACTACGTCATTTCACCAATTCCTGGTGGTCATGCACCACGCTGATCATTAGACGATACCTGTTGTAAAACAGTGCGGAATAGCAGAATACAGGGTGGTTCAGGAGGAAAAGTACATGCTTTGGTGGGCGATAGTATTAGTGATTCTTGAGGTGTTGACATAAGTGCCAACACCGTGTTGCTTGAGGAGGCCGAAATGCACGCTTTTAAAGCTCACGCAGGAGGGCGTGAGGTCTGGAACAGTTAAAGGAGTTGAGTCTAGTAAATAAAGTACGTAGTTGCTTGAATACTTAACTTTAATCCACAATTGTAGAACATAGCTCTTGTTACTGTACAGGCTTCACAATAATAATTATCAAATGCTATGGCGCCTTGCTAGCTCGTAGCAAATGACGTAGCTGAAGGCTATGCTAACTATCGTCTCGGCAAATGAGAGCGTAATTCTCAGTGAACCATGGCTATCAACGTCGGCTGTACAACTGGGGCGAGTGCTAGTACGTCTCACTAGACCTGCCGTGTGGCGGCGCTCGGTCTGCAATCACTGACAGTGGCGACACTTGGGTCCGACGTATACTAGCGGATCGCGGCCGATTTAAAAGCTACCACCTAGCAAGTGTGGTGTCTGGCGGTGACACCACAATTCTGAACAAACAAACTTCATGCGTACATAAGCCCTATTACGAATGGTTTCCGAGTTTTTATTTATTTACTCGATCGGCATTTACAAGTCGAAATATTAAACTAGGACAGCATTAAAATCACACATTCATCATTACTTAATTACACAATACAAAATTTTATGCAATATGACTTATTTTTTAAAGCCATTCAATGGCATTGTCCGTGGGGTTATGTATATCATCCAGTTCACCATTAAAACTATGCACAGTACACTCGATTAAGTGGGCCATTGGTTGAGTCCACATTCGCACTGAGAGGCGTTCGCGAGGTCCCATGTTGTCATGATCTCCCTGCATCTTCCGACACCCGTCCTCACACTGTTCAGCGTAGTCCACACTCTTCTAGAAAGTTAAGGCCTTCTATCGGTATGCTTGAGTCAGTAACCAGTTTTCTGTTCTTTACTGTGTTTCTGCTCCATAAACTTTTCCATTCATTTTCTAGGTCGAAGGGAAACACCTCTTCACCTGATTGCCATAGTGGTGACCTTGATCTCAAGCGGTTTTTTGGTGTCAGGTCCTGGTATATGGGAAGGTTTGGGTTTGCAGTATTTTGCGATATTCTCTTGGTAGTAGCTGATTTCTCCTGATTTCAGGTGGTGCTATCTTAGACAGTACTGGTAGCCAATCCATGGGTTTCCTATATTATTGCCGGCCGTGGTGGCCGAGCGGTTCGAGGCTCTTCAGTCCGAAACCGCGCTGCTGTTACAGTCAGTCGCAGGTTTGAATCCTGCCTCGGGCATGGATGTGTGTGATGTCCATAGGTTAGTTAGGTTTAAGTAGTTCTAAGTCTAGGGGACTGATGACCTCAGATGTTAAGTCCCATAGTGCTTAGAGCCATTTGAACCCTTTGAACCCTATATTATTCTCATTGTTTCTCTTAGCTGGATATCGATTTTTGATATATGCACACTTTTGGCCCATACAGGTGCACAATACTGGGCCATTCTGTATACCAGTGCCACGGCTGAAGTTCTCAAGGTATTTGCACCACATCCCCGGGTGGTTCCGGTGAGTTTGGCAAGAATGGCATTTCTAGATTTCAGTTTCTGTTTTGTATCCTCCAGACGGGCTCTGTACGTTAGGGACCGGTCGAGCTTTATTCCAAGGTACCGAGGATTATCTTCATGATTAACGGTCTGGTTATTCATGCAGATGTTCAGCGTTATCTTGGCTTCTCTGTTACTTAGATGCATGTTTATACTTACTGTCTTGTCTAGATTCGGTTGTAGATGCCATTTGGTGTAGTATAGATGCAACAGGTTCAGGTCTTCGTTCAATTTATGCTCTACTTTCTCAAAACATTTGCTTTGATAAGATATTGCCATATTGTCCGCCTATATAAGCTTACTGGACGTTGTTTCTGCGGTATCCACAGTGTACAAGTTAAACAATAAGGGGGCCAGTACCGAGCACCGCGGGAGTCCGTTGTTGAGCGATACGCATCTGCTGGTTTTGCCATTAGGAGTTAGTCTAACTTTTCTTCCAGTCAAAATGTTCTTAATTCAAAGTTCATAGGTCTGGCTGCACTGAGTTTTTTCTATCAGTTGATAAAGTAGGCCATCCCTCCACACTGTATCATATGCTGAGGTTAGATCCAGTAGGACAATGCCAGTTTTCTTCTTATCTGATAGCCCTTTTCGATAAAGGTTGTGAGGGCAAAGACTTGATCACAGCAATTCCTTTTAGACCTAAAATCTGCTTGATCCAGTGTTAGGGAGGGTTCTATATATGGGAACAGTCTGCTCGTCAGAATTCTCTCAAGTAATTTATACACAGTGCATAAAAGAGAAATTGGTAAAATGTTTGGTGTTGTCCCCAGTCTTCCCTGGTTTCAGGACAGCGACTACCTTGGCTTCTTTCCATGTAGTCGGTATTTTGTTCTGCTTTATGCACTCAGAGAAGAGTTTTGAAAGCTAGTTTCTTCCTACTGGCCCCCGGTTTTTAAGGAATTCTGGTAAGATTCCTTCTGCTCCTACTGCTTTGCCGGCCTTCACTCGTGTCAGTGCGTTATTGATCTCTTGAATCTCTATATCTTTTATCAAATCTGTGTTCTTCGTTTTGTTCTTCATTACCTCTTTGCCATTAAGAGTTACCGTTCCGAGATAAACACATTTAATGCCACTTTTCTATGTTCCTCAAGAATAACTTGAAAATCGCACCCTCCCACGGTAACGAGTCCAATACAAAACCAAACTGCATTAAATTTCCGACAGAAAAGGTCACATTCATTTTTTCTCCAGGGCCGATAGTTTGCCCGAAGAGACCGCAAAAATATTGAAAATCTCGCGCCACGGACATGCGCTGAAACTTACGAAGTTTTTGTAGGTCAATTTGAGCTATTTTCCCGACTTGATAGACCACAAGTATCCTATATCAAATTGTTCGTCTCAACTTCCTTTGCACTACTGTGGTACGTTGTAAACAATGACCGCGTTTGAATAATACAGAAAATGAATAACAATGTACATTAAATGTGTTCTGTCTTGCAAACCATTCGTTATAGGGCGTACGTCCATACGAAGGTTTTTGCTCAGACTCATTAATACTATCACTCCTCAACGCATATGCCGTTCCTCCTGAATCACCCTGTATTACACACACTGCTGCAATTCGTCACTGATATAGAGATGTTGTCTCACTTTAATATCCTACCACCATGTGACACGATGTTTCTCACAATATTCCTCACAGTAGAACGGAAGAGATACATAATTTTACGATACTTCTTTATTACAGCTACATAAGTCGTTCGCTAATAGTAATTTCAGAATTAAAATGTATGCAAAGACACATACCTTAATACTGGTCCACCCTGCTACGAAAGATAAAAATGCAACTGTATGTGCAACTCTCTCGCTGGCTATTAACAACGGTCCCTCCCCATGTGGCTAATGCAAAAGCAACTTGCCCCAGCTTGCAGTGGTGAGGAAGACCAACAGGCCACTGGGATTCAAATTTTGATTATCTGTTCAGTAAGGCGAGGTCGGCCACAGCGTATAAAATTTCACGCGTGCACAATGTGCTGCCCATGTGCGAACCGAGGCTCGACCTTTCTGGTCACCACTCGGTAGGTCTCGGTTTTGCTCAGCCCTTCACGATACGGCGCGACATTTCATTTAGCAGTGCGATAACACACTTTCTTCCACAAACTGATTCAGTTTATTTTGGTCAGCAGGACTTTCTTCAATGCGGCAAAATCCTGCTGTAAGCGCTGTTTATCCTTCAGTATTTGATAAATGAGAAACGCTAATTTGCTTTTGTTCTACAGTATTATTTTTGTTGTATTGACCGGTTTTCGGCTTACAAGGCCATCTTCAGACATTTACTGACTGTTGACGCCAAAGAAGTTGTAATGTTTGTAAACGACAATGGGAAAGAAGTTACACATCTAAATTGAAGCAGAAACGTTCAGTAAATGACATATTTGATAGTGTGGTGGTGATGTTATGTAAAAAGTAAAAAACTGAACATTAAATACATATAAAAGGAATAAACAGGAGAAACTTTGACACAAAATTGGGACAGTAAGCCACTATAAAAACCTCTATAACAGTTTACATTGATAAACAAAAGTAATAAACTAAAATTAGCACTTGAGAAGGCTACTGCAGAACGTATAAAACATGGAGAGCGATACAGAAACCAATTAAGAGAAACAATTGTCAGTGTAACTACAGAATGTATGAGGAACTTAGGCAACATCAGTAAGATAAACAGAAATGAATAAATGCGGGGAAATGGAGGAGTGTGAAAGAATATGCAGTAAATGCCGTCTTTGAGAGTGTGATGGAACTTCATTTTCAAAAGTTAAACAATATACAAATATCAACGAAGGAAACAGGAAAAACATTAACACTATACTCAAAATTGTGCCTATGTAACAGTTTGCATTAAATAAAAGAAACGAGCAAACTAAAAACAGTACTAGATGAGACAGCTTCAAGAAGTATAATAATAGAAAGTAATACAAGTACCAGTTAAAGGAACACTCAACAATTGTAACTACAATCTATATGTATTATATAGACAATTTTAATAAAATAAAAGTGTGGTATCGATAGCCACGATGCCACGGCGTAGGTTGGCATTACGACACAGACACCGGCGACAGCGCCCTCTAGCAGGTGGTGTGCTCTACGAGCTCCGCACCAGTTTCAGCCCTTTTGATCAAGAGCAGACGGCCGGGGCACTTCGCTTCAGCTTCGCACCTCAGGGCAAAGTTATTTATTACTCTTGTTGTTAAAGTAAAGGTGATTTTAATTCACGCTGCAGTACCGAGAGATTTTCACTTTTTCCTGCTCCTACCCACAAAAAAAAAAAGAACTAAATGAATACATGAAAATAGGGAGTATATAGAAGCAGACAGTGTGGGAAGTAATGAAAAACAGAAAGGATTATGTGAAGTTTAGGAGAGGGAAAGTATTAAGCAGTGTCTGGTCATTTAGGACTAGATCTGGACCGTGAGCTCCCAGTAGTCTGCGTTTTTGTCCTTTGTTTGCTAACTGAAGGACACAGGACTCTGGCTGGTAGTTGTCGTCCTCACTCAGTACATTCTCTGCAAATGTGGAGTCGGAATTTTGCAACCTCCAACTGTTTTCATATTCAGCCAGCCTAGTTGCTATGTCTCTGCCAGACTGGTCAATGTAAAACGTGTCACAATCAGAACAGGTAATTTCGTATACCCCACTGTTGGTTAATAACTGGATCTTATCTTTGCTATTGAAAATAACTGTGCTGTGGTGTACTTGACATAGTAGGAAAGCATATACTTGCATGATTTTAGTTGTTTTTGCTGCAATCTGTGATATCTCTCCTAGATTTGGTAAAGTGCACCACTTTTTGCAGACAGTGGAAGGGGCAGCAGATGGTGTGTAGAGAAGGGATATAATTTTCAGTTTTTGTTTCCTGTGCAAGATATGGCAAACAGTTCTGCATTGTGGCTATTGGGTGAAGCAATAAATTTTACTGTATCTAACTCTGCTATAAAATCGTATGTGGACATAGATACGAGACGGTGTACCATTGAGTGGAAAGCTGCATGTTGGTGAGCTAAGGGGTGCTGTGAGCAAGAAGGTACTACTGCGTCTGCAGCTGTAATTTTTCTATAAATCTGGAAACAACGTGTCTGTGTATTGATTTCCATGGTGAGACCTAAGAAGCTTATGGACTTGTTGCCAGTCTCCATTGTGAACTAAATATTTTTATGTTGAGTGTTCAGGTTCTGTAACAGTGTGTTGAGTTGTCCTGTAGTGCCAGTCCACACACATAAAACATCATCTACATATCCAAACCAATATTTAATATTTGCACTCAAAGGTACTTTCTTTCAGGAAATGTTGTTCAAAATAGTCTATAGATATTGCAGCCAACAATGAACCAAGAGATGAACCTATAGCTAAGCCATCTAATTGCTTATACAGAGTCCCTTAGAACTGGAAGTAGTTTTGTGCTAAGCATTTCTAAGTGGCCAGTCTCAAGTCATTGAATTCCACAGGATTAACATTAGATCTGTACATCAACTCTGTCAGAATATCAATGCATTTCACTGCTGTTATGTTGGAAAACAAACTGCAGACATCAAAGGATACTAATTTATCATTGTGTGAAACAGATATACCTTTTATCGTATTTGCAAGGTCCACAGAGTTTGAAATACCATACTTCAATTTGAATTTAGTCTTGCTCGTAATTAAGGTGTCCAGTTTACTAGCTAGTTTCTAAGATGGAACAGTGAATGATGATAGAACTGGACGAATGTGATCACCTTGTTTATGCAGAGTAAAAGCCCATACATTCTAGGAGACACTGCATTCACATTAGTTAATATTTTTGCTTCAAAATCAGAGAATATACTCGTACATTTGCATGAACGGATTGCACGTTTGACACCATCTTTGAATAATTTAGCAGGGTCTTTAGGGATGACTTGGAAACATGTGGAGCTGAGGAAATCATTAATTTTATTCACATAATCACGTTTATTCAAAAGTACTCTACTGTTTGTTGCCTTTATCATATTTTGTGGCAATGATACCTTGCTGATATAATTTCTGTTTCAAGGTCTTGAGGGTGTGAAAATCGCTATTTGTTCGTGGCATAAAAGAAGTTCACAGGTCAAGTGGCTGCTTGCGCAAAGAGAGGCAGTCTAGTGACCTAGCGCCGCAGTTCTTTAAAAATCAATGGGAATTACAGAGAAGAATGACGAGAACCCTCAATATCTACTATGTAATCGCGTAATCGACAGATACCGCAAATTTACTGTGAAACGGCAGAAAGAATTTAAAGATTTGGTCGACAATGAAAGAGCTAAAAATTATCACGATCGACTGATGATCGGTACAGAATTTAGTGTTCTGTGCAATTAGAAGCATTTTGAGTTAGGCGTGCAAGCATAGAACACGTGATGTTTTTGGTGGAGCAAATAGCAAATGTTCCGAAGTCGCACGCATTATATAAGGAGACGTTGTATATTACTGCGAAGTGCCTTGGTTAAGTCAAAGGACATGCCTTGAATACGCTTTCGATTTAAGACCTGCTATTGTTGACTTCTGAGGAGAAACGGAAAGCAAGAACGAACATTAGAAAACCTGGTACCGATTGCAGACCTTGTATTTTTAAATAGAGCTGACTACAAACTGCCATCAGTAAGAATTTTGGAGGTGAGAAACAACTTATTTCTGAAATTCCCTGGCAGATTAAGACTGTGTGCCGGACCAATACTCGAGCTCGGGACTTTTGCCCTTCACGGACAAGCGTCTCAGTCCGGCACACAGTTTTAATCTGCCAGCGAGTTTCATATCAGCGCACACTCCGCTGCAGAGTGAAAATTCCATTTTGGAAGTAATTTCTGATTTCATGGCGAAGGTAGACGTACTGAAAAGAAAACTGCATTAGTGGAGGGACAAGTTCTGCCAAGGTGTGCTGTCCATTTCCCTAAGCTCAGTGGCGTTAAAGAAAATGAAAATTCTGAACAATCCATTGTGGCGTTGAAAGGTTTACAGGACTAGCTTATAAACGTTTGCAGAGACTGCCAATCTTGAATCTGCTTTTGAGCCTCTTTAGTTGAAGGTGCCCCAGTGCGTATGTAGACGGAACTGGTCGGTCTGCATTATAATTCCCATTTAAAAGACAAAATCTTTTACTTTAAAGCTATCCAGGAGTTCTGTGTTGTTTTCCTCAGGACGAGTTTCCACGTCTCAAAATGAGTTTGCAAACTTAATACACTCCTGGAAATTGAAATAAGAACACCGTGAATTCATTGTCCCAGGAAGGGGAAACTTTATTGACACATTCCTGGGGTCAGATACATCACATGATCACACTGACAGAACCACAGGCACATAGACACAGGCAACAGAGCATGCACAATGTCGGCACACTAGTACAGTGTATATCCACCTTTCGCAGCAATGCAGGCTGCTATTCTCCCATGGAGACGATCGTAGAGATACTGTATGTAGTCCTGTGGAACGGCTTGCCATGCCATTTCCACCTGGCGCCTCAGTTGGACCAGCGTTCGTGCTGGACGTGCAGACCGCGTAAGACGACGCTTCATCCAGTCCCAAACATGCTCAATGGGGGACAGATCCGGAGATCTTGCTGGCCAGGGTAGTTGACTTACACATTCTAGAGCACGTTGGGTGGCACGGGATACATGCGGACGTGCATTGTCCTGTTGGAACAGCAAGTTCCCTTGCCGGTCTAGGAATGGTAGAACGATGGGTTCGATGACGGTTTGGATGTACCGTGAACTATTCAGTGTCCCCTCGACGATCACCAGTGGTGTACGGCCAGTGTAGGAGATCGCTCCCCACACCATGATGCCGGGTGTTGGCCCTGTGTGCCTCGGTCGTATGCAGTCCTGATTGTGGCGCTCATCTGCACGGCGCCAAACACGCATACGACCATCATTGGCACCAAGGCAGAAGCGACTCTCATCGCTGAAGACGACACGTCTCCATTCGTCCCTCCATTCACGCCTGTCGCGACACCACTGGAGGCGGGCTGCACGATGTTGGGGCGTGAGCGGAAGACGGCCTAACGGTGTGCGGGACCGTAGCCCAGCTTCATGGAGACGGTTGCGAATGGTCCTCGCCGATACCCCAGGAGCAACAGTGTCCCTAATTTGCTGGGAAGTGGCGGTGCGGTCCCCTACGGCACTGCGTAGGATCCTACGGTCTTGGCGTGCATCCGTGCGTCGCTGCGGTCCGGTCCCAGGTCGACGGGCACGTGCACCTTCCGCCGACCACTGGCGAGAACATCGATGTACTGTGGAGACCTCACGCCCCACGTGTTGAGCAATTCGGCGGTACGTCCACCGGGCCTCCCGCATGCCCACTATACGCCCTCGCTCAAAGTCCGTCAGCTGCACATACGGTTCACGTCCACGCTGTCGCGGCATGCTACCAGTGTTAAAGACTGCGATGGAGCTCCGTATGCCACGGCAAACTGGCTGACACTGACGGCGGCGGTGCACAAATGCTGCGCAGCTAGCGCCATTCGACGGCCAACACCGCGGTTCCTGGTGTGTCCGCTGTGCCGTGCGTGTGATCATTGCTTGTACAGCCCTCTCGCAGTGTCCGGAGCAAGTATGGTGGGTCTGACACACCGGTGTCAATGTGTTCTTTCTTCCATTTCCAGGAGTGTATTAATATTTCGATCAACATTGTGTGTGAGAAGTGTGGTGTCTCGCATCAACACCAACCTACCGGGGTCTTTAAGTAAGCAAGTGAATTGCAGGTTTCCATCAGACGTAGGGGATCTGGCGGACCCAATGGTGCCCGCCTGCTGCGCCACGCCTTCAGCTGCTCCGGACTACGAGCGCCCCGCCCTGTGCTGCTGTAATATGAGACGGCCGGCGGCAGCCGCACAGCTACTCGCGCTTGGAGCCTCTTCACTACAACACACTACGCTTATGCCACCTAGTCATATCTCTGAGTCCATCGTTCGTGTTTCAGTACAAGGAGCTTCATCCTCGTTGACATTGTGAACTGGACTTTACTTATTGCTGCATTATTTGTGATAAGTCTTCGTACACTTGGAGAAATACAAGTTAAGTAAATCTTCTGCTCACTACGATAACATGTTCGCTAATTATTTCTGCTCCTGTCCAGCTTTCCTATGATGACAGTTGCCTCACCACTCTGTAGCCCACCTTACCATTGTGTACAAAATCATACATAACAAAAAGCTTCTTTTGATTATGAAACTAAATTAGTCTCGCTTACCTGGTAACCTGGGAGACGAAAATCTGCGAAACTGTCAGCATCTATCTGTATGCCGACAGTATGAGCCAGATATATACTTTATTATGTCTTCAGTGCACCAAGAATAATTAAATAATACTAAAGTACAGGGTGAGCACGAAGTCTTGCCCTGATTATAACAATTTATTATAGAATCACCGTTTGACATAGTAAGTTACATTTGATGCCGTTACATAGGTTAGTGTTACTAGTTTTTTAAGGCCACTTACGTTAGTAAACCTCAACGTGTGCTCCCTTGGTAGCTTGGAGAATGTCGAGGCGGTATTCCAGTTCCCGCCAGGTGTTTTGTAACATGTATTCCGTCACAGTACCCATAGCAACTTGTATCCTAGCCTCCAATTCGTCGACGTCAGCAACTGGTGTCGACGAAGAGTCTGTCCTTGATATAGCCCCAGAAAAAAAAGTCAAGGGGCGTTATGTCTGGAGGGGGGAAGTAATGTCCAGATCGATGGATTGGAAGCAACGGTCCAACACCCTGGCCACCCCGCTCTCCAGACATTATGCCCCTTGACTTTTTCTTCTGGGACTATCTGTAGACTGTTCGTCACACCAGTTGCTGGCGTCGACGAACTGAAGGCTAGGATACAAGCTGCTGTGGGTACTGTGACACAGCAAATGTTACGAAACACCTGGCTGGAACTGGAATACCGCCTCGACATTCTCCAAGCTACCAAGGGAGCACACGTTGAGGTTTACTAACGTAAAAAAAAAACCTTGTAACACTAACCTATGTAACGGCATCAAATGTAAATTATTATGTCAAACGATTAGTCTGTTATAAATTTTTATAATCAGGGCAAGATTTTGTGCTCACCCTGTGTGTTTAGTTTGTGATCTCTGTTGCTCAAAATTATAAAATATGAAACAAAGCTGCATGCTACATGCGGCACTTTCGCAATCCCCCTTTCCTTCTTCCCACTCAGACGGTGTGAAGTGGTAAAGAGGGAAGTGTGCGGTTGGATGAGAGAGACTGGCACATGTGTGCAAGCGCTGCACACGAACATGGTTCTTGGCTGTCGCTGATGTAATGTGTCAGGGACGTTCCTACATGCAGGCGGTCTTTGATTAGTATAGAGAGGCTGACGAAGATTTAGTAGGTTTAATGGAAAATATTGGTGTATTCAGAAATTATAGGTTCACAGTCTTAAGCTGAGAGCTGCATTCACTAACGTTAAGCGTTACTAAAGAAGAGTACATGAACAGAGACTTCAGTTAAAGTGCACAGAAGTTATACAACTCGATGTAAATTTCCTTGCGTTATACAAACGCTAGTATTGAACTAAATGAGGAAGTCTTCAGGGACTGGCTCAAATGAGAGACAGAGTAATGAACTGCAACGTATCGATCCAGGCGTCAAAAGGTGGAGATCAAGGTGAAATTCTGCCGAGTGGTTTGCGCCGTCAGTCTGGTAACGTAGAGCGAAAGTTAGCGTTCTGTGTGCGAATGAAGTGGTGTGCGTACACGAGCGATATTGCCGAGCTCTGTTCAACAGCTAAACTGTAACTAAATGAAAGGCGGCAACTGTGTACATTACAGTGCGTCAGCTACGGAAACGAAGCTGCATCTGTTGGCCTGTATCGAAGCTGGAACTGGATGAGGGCTGAGGCGGCGGTTCCAACCTTTTATGACTTCGCAGGCGCCACCGCTTCCGACCCCAAAAAATAGCACCGTTGTCGACGTATATGGAAGGGCAGCCGCTAATGCGTGTCCAATGACGTAAGCCGCTGCGAACGAACGGTTCTGGGCGCTATAGTCTGGAACAGCGCGACCGCTACGGTCGCAGGTTCGAATCTTGCCTCGGGCATGAATGTGTGTGGTGTCCTTAGGTTAGTTAGTTTTAAGTAGTTCTAAGTCTAAGGGACTGATGACCTCAGATGTTAAGTCCCATAGTGCATAGAGCCATTTGAACCATTTGTTCACATCCTTCCGCATTTAGCTTCTCTTAAGTGCAACAAGTGGACGACATCCTGACAACGAGAAACACTGCCATATCGTAACACCACCCCCTCCGTATTTCACTGTTGCCACTACACATTATGACAGATAATTTTCTTCAGCCATTTGGCAAACCCAAACCCTTCCATCGGGTTACCGTAAGGTACAGCGTTATTTATCACTCCGAGTCACTCGTTCTCATCCATCCACTGTCCAATGGCGTCACTTTTTACAGCACACCGAGAGTCACTTATCATGTACCTCATTGTTTTTAACTCCATATGCAAAGTCTTTGTGCCACCTGGACTGCTGGTAGCACTTTGAAACTTACGACTAATTCCTTCTGCTAACTCCATGCAGTTTTTTCAGCCACCATCAGCAGTGCTCGACGGTCCCTGCCAGTCAGTGCGTGAGGCCTGGCCGGTCTTGGTTTAGCTGTGGCTGTTCCTTCGGGCTTCCACTTCAGTAACAAATCACAAACAGTCGACTTGGGCAGCTTAAGGAGGGCTGAAATGTCTCTGTTGAATTTCTTACTTAAATGACATCTTTTGATTAGCCCGCACTCGGCGTAAACCAGCTCTCTTGACCGACCTGTTCTGTTGGCAATACAATACTCACTGCCTCCTTTTAAACTGTTGCGTCCGTCTTTCATGACACGTAGTAGTCAGTTCCATATCACATACACGTTTACGGATACATCTCTGTTATAGTCGAAACTTCGCAGAGGCTCTCCTTACACCTAATATTTTATTTTTATGGTGGTCCACAGCCTCAACGTGTTTTTATAACGAAAACATCGTCCAAGTAGAATGTATTCTTTTTATTATCCGTGCAAGTGGCCAGTTTCAACCTTGGTCATCTTGAAGCATATTCTGTGACATGACTCTGGTGCAATCCGAAATGTCGAAACATGATTTGAAATTTTTGTACAGGAAGAGTACATCGAAAGAAAGACATCAACAAAATTTAAACTGTTAAGACACACTTGAAGCAGTTTTTTTTTTTTTTTTTTAAGTTGAACATTGCCGAATTCTTAGCTCGACAGGCGGGTGGTGCCCTGCAAAACCCCTACCGCAGCTGTAGGTGACTGCACTTGGCGCAACATAGCAGGCGCTTATACTTGTGTGACAGATAACACGACTCGGTGCGATCATAATTTGTAAAGCAAATTTCAGTTTTCGTTGATAGTTTCCCTGGCTACGTGGAGTGGCCGCGTGTTTTGAGGCGCCATGCAACGGACTGCGCGGCCTCTCCCGCTGGAGGTTCGAGTCCTCCCTCGGGCGTGGGTGTGTGTGTTGTTCTTAGCATAAGTTAGTTTAAGTAGTGTGTAAGTCTAGGGGCCGATGACCTCAGCAGTTTGATCCCTTAAGAATTCACACAAATTTGAACATTTTTGAACATAGTTTTCCTGAAACAATTGTCCGTATTTACTGTTCACTCAAATTTACAGTTCATTTAATATCCATAATAATTACCGTTTGCCTCTGCGGTAGCATAAGTTTTATCGATGGAGATAAAACTTTGCTAAAATTCATTGTGTTTCTCGCTTAATGCTAAGCGGTGTGCAAACCCGGGTTTGCTTCGGAAAATCTGATCATGGACTGCATAAATAGAACAAAGACATACAGAAAGGAATAAATATGCGCCAAAAAGAAATTCGAAAAAATTGTGAAAGAAAAACATACGAAAAATTTACTGTACAGATTGGTCACTAACCAAGTTAGTTAAACCTAGTTAAGCAAATTCAAGGAATCATACTGCTTACGAAGTCGCAATCAACGATGTTTACTTAAAGTAATGTCGTAGGGGAGATGCTATTAATTCGTAGGTTATGTGAAGATGGAGCTTGCTTCTATCCCCGCTGCATCTGTTGTGTCTAGTGCAGATGGGTCGGGTATATTGAAAGAAATGCAAGCGAATGGCGCTTTTATCATTTCGAGGTTAATAAAGACAGACTCTCCTGTGAAATCGACTAATGCTATGACACATTCATATGCAATAATCTCAGGGATAAGTGCACTCCGTCTTCAGGTACAAGTTTCCCATCGGGACCATCCGACCGCCGTTTCATCCTCAGCTGAGGATGCGGATAGGAGGGGCGTGTGGTCAGCACACCGCTCTCCCGGTCATTATGACGGTTTTCTGTGACCGGAGCCCCTACTATTCGGTCAAGTAGCTCCTCAATTGGCTTTACGAGGCTGAGTGCACCCCGAAAAATCGCAACAGCGCATGGCGGCCCGAACGGTCACCCATCCCAGTGCCTGCCACGCCCAACATCGCTTAACTTCGGTGATCTGACGGGAACCGACGTATCCACTGTGGCAAGGCCTTTGCCTGAGGGTCAAGTAGGAGTGGATTAATGTTGCCGCAGCTTCGTATCTGTCCTCAGGGACCTCAAGGCATATTAGGACTGAAAATTAGAAGAGGACTGTTTAGTGACAAAAATCTTATAATCGACCTACGAAAATCTGGAAAAATAGGAAAGAATAATTTTTAACATTTTATTCAAAACGCTTCCTAACAGGGGCCGAAATTAAGTCATTACTTTTGTTGAACTCTTTGTCTGGACGCATCTCTATCTTGGAGGAAGACGACGAAAAGGTTTTGATACAATTCAGAAACAACAAATGTCACCTTCGAAAAAGAATTTTTTCGATTGTGGGGAGTGTTTTTAAGGAAATTGTCTGGCAATATAATTTCCGATAGTTCTGAGTCATTTGAAATTTGTCAGGAGAACAGTATCCTAAATTTCAATAATCTTTGCCTTATGAATTTGCGTCGGTACGCTTTACGATTGCTTTAAGTATAGCCTTTATGTAGTACAATAAGCATGGCGACGGCCAGGAACGTTTCTTTCTCGGCAGAGTCTGTCCAATTAAAACTAATAATTACTTTAACGTGTCTCAAAGCATTAATTTTTCTTTCGTCACGTGTGCCAGGCGTAAGGAAAACGTTTGTTTTCGTCATTCAAATGACACTTCGCTTTATTGTGTCGACTAGGGGGAATGAACAAGGAACTGTTTCACTGCTAGTGCAATATGCACTATTAAAAAATTATGGTAAGAACTCTGTTACAGGAATTGTTATAAAACGATTTATGTTTGATAATTATATCATTTCAGCAAATTAAAGTCACGATTGATGGACGTTATCAGTAATGTAACATCAAACACTGCCTTGATTTATTTTCCTCTGCTGACCTTTGCAGAAATTACATCCCTAACAGTCTAGCTGTCGATATAAACTGCGTCCTATTCAAAACATTAATACGTTACTTTTTATGTGGTTTACTTGCTTCAAATTCTCTATCGGTATTATCATTCCGCGGCGCTACGCCCTCTAGTCACCGCCGATCTCGCACTAGGCGCTTCTTCGCGCAACAGAAACGAGCAAATTCAACAATTTTTAAAAGATGCTTGTAGTGCGTCTTAGCAGGTAAAACTTTTCCAGTGCGTTTCTTTCGTTGTATTCTTCCAGCGCAAAGAATTTCATGATGTGTTTCGACATGTCGGACTGAGCCATTCCCTTGTCAGCCCGCCGGCCGTGTGACCGAGCGGTTCTAGGCGCTTCAGTCCGGAACCGCGTGACTGCTACGGTCGCAGGTTCGAATCCTGCCTCGGGCATGGATGTGTGTGATGTCCTTAGGTTAGTTAGGTTTAAGTAGTTCTAAGTTCTAGGGGACTGATGACCTCAGATGTTAAGTCCCATAGTGCTCAGAGCCATTTGAACCATTTGAATCTTGTCAGCCTCATAAGGTCAAATGAAAACCTGCTGGAATATAAAAGTAGCGAAACATACGAGCAAATAGCTGCACTGGTTTCACATCGAAAGACTTGGGGAGGCCGAGTGACACACGACGTAAATTTTTTCACCTTCGAAAGCCAGCTGTTTTACGTTTTACGTCTTTTTCCAGAGTTTTTTGATCGGAAGTCAGTTCGTCAGGAATCTATGGACAGCAAAGTTTTCTCACGACTAACTGTTGATGTTATTATCTGCTGATTACAGACCAGTTCTATAAGATTTTGGCCGATGTGGTATGGCGGCACTAGGAAAGGAATCATGAATTGCAAAATTTTGTCAGTGGAATGAACTGGAGAAAGTTGATGCTCCTTAACACCAAACCTTTGGCCAAAATTGTTTATAGATACGTTTCTTTTTTTTTTTAAATCATTTGTTTATAATAGTTCGAAATTCTGCTGTGAACAGTGTAATATTTCTGGCTTAGTCAGCCATCATATTAGGCTCCAAGAAGCTATTCCCAGTGCAGTGGAGATGCAAGACGTATACAGATGACGAAATGTGGTGTGAGGTACCTGTGGCAGATGTTAGATTCGGTACCATTCCCATGAGAAAGACCGCCTGCATAATGCTACTGCTCTGTGATTGGCTGCTGTGTTCGGAGCAAGGGTGCCAAAACGTTAAAGTGTAGTTATTCTTATTAGTTAAACTAGTCACTGGAATGACTTCACTTTTTATTATAAATATCTCTCAACAGCTGACTATCAATCAGTCATTTTAGAGTTACTATTATTAGTTAAACTACTCATTGCAATGACTTCACTTTTTAATATAAATATCTCTCAACAGCTGACTATCAGTCACTCATTTTTGAATTATTAATAACAATTTAAATCGAAAACAAAAGACTGACGAAATTGCAGACGAAGCACTTCGGAAGCGTTCGGGTCGCGCCTTTTCTGGTATGGCGCGCGAAGTATTTCGGGCTGTTCGTCACTCTGGATTAGGCAGTCGAGAACAGACATGTTGTCTGTCGTAGGATGTGTTTTCAATTGTTATTTAAGTTCCTGTTCGTCACTCTGGATTAGGCAGTCGAGATGTACAGTCGTGTTGTCTGTGGCAGGATGTGCTTGCCAGTATCCAGTATTAAAAGATTCACTCTGGTAGTCATGAGGCACAGACACGAGCCGCAAATAGTGTAAAGGTACATTTTCGTAAACATTGTGTTTGATCATGTACTTTTCTGTATCAGAAGGTGTTGTATTAAGATCATATAGTCTTCTCGTGTGGCTATATTAAAATACGCGAGTGGCATCCCAAAGAAGCGATACATTATTTCAGAATAGAACCTCGCTAAAAGTCAGTTTCAGCCTCAAGATACAGAACCTACAACCTGCGTGCTGTTTTCTGCGCTGGACACATCAACTTGAAGACAGCAGGTTAGTGAACTATAACAGAACCTTCGTATTCCACACAGTGCAGTGGAAACAACTAGGCGCCTCACGTGTACTGCATGCACGGAACAAATGTGCTCAGTGACACGTCATCTGCAGTAATGCAGAGGAGGTAAAGGAGGATGATACATACACTCCTGGAAATTGAAATAAGAACACCGTGAATTCATTGTCCCAGGAAGGGGAAACTTTATTGACACATTCCTGGGGTCAGATACATCACATGATCACACTGACAGAACCACAGGCACATAGACACAGGCAACAGAGCATGCACAATGTCGGCACTAGTACAGTGTATATCCACCTTTCGCAGCAATGCAGGCTGCTATTCTCCCATGGAGACGATCGTAGAGATGCTGGATGTAGTCCTGTGGAACGGCTTGCCATGCCATTTCCACCTGGCGCCTCAGTTGGACCAGCGTTCGTGCTGGACGTGCAGACCGCGTGAGACGACGCTTCATCCAGTCCCAAACATGCTCAATGGGGGACAGATCCGGAGATCTTGCTGGCCAGGGTAGTTGACTTACACCTTCTAGAGCACGTTGGGTGGCACGGGATACATGCGGACGTGCATTGTCCTGTTGGAACAGCAAGTTCCCTTGCCGGTCTAGGAATGGTAGAACGATGGGTTCGATGACGGTTTGGATGTACCGTGCACTATTCAGTGTCCCCTCGACGATCACCAGTGGTGTACGGCCAGTGTAGGAGATCGCTCCCCACACCATGATGCCGGGTGTTGGCCCTGTGTGCCTCGGTCGTATGCAGTCCTGATTGTGGCGCTCACCTGCATGGCGCCAAACACGCATACGACCATCATTGGCACCAAGGCAGAAGCGACTCTCATCGCTCAAGACGACACGTCTCCATTCGTCCCTCCATTCACGCCTGTCGCGACACCACTGGAGGCGGGCTGCACGATGTTGGGGCGTGAGCGGAAGACGGCCTAACGGTGTGCGGGACCGTAGCCCAGCTTCATGGAGACGGTTGCGAATGGTCCTCGCCGATACCCCAGGAGCAACAGTGTCCCTAATTTGCTGGGAAGTGGCGGTGCGGTCCCCTACGGCACTGCGTAGGATCCTACGGTCTTGGCGTGCATCCGTGCGTCGCTGCGGTCCGGTCCCAGGTCGACGGGCACGTGCACCTTCCGCCGACCACTGGCGACAACATCGATGTACTGTGGAGACCTCACGCCCCACGTGTTGAGCAATTCGGCGGTACGTCCACCCGGCCTCCCGCATGCCCACTATACGCCCTCGCTCAAAGTCCGTCAACTGCACATACGGTTCACGTCCACGCTGTCGCGGCATGCTACCAGTGTTAAAGACTGCGATGGAGCTCCGTATGCCACGGCAACCTGGCTGACACTGACGGCGGCGGTGCACAAATGCTGCGCAGCTAGCGCCATTCGACGGCCAACACCGCGGTTCCTGGTGTGTCCGCTGTGCCGTGCGTGTGATCATTGCTTGTACAGCCCTCTCGCAGTGTCCGGAGCAAGTATGGTGGGTCTGACACACCGGTGTCAATGTGTTCTTTTTTCCATTTCCAGGAGTGTATTAACACCAACAATCAATTCATTCTTCCTTTCCTGCCGTAACAGGAAAAGAAAACCCTGCGTGACAACAAATAAACATTGGTAGACATTATTGTTTGACAATACTCCTCGCACAGTTATTGTCAGCAGTTTTTACGCTTAATCTGCATAATTCCACGTCTTAATACACCACTGGGTATATTAATTCTGATGCTTCATTTTTCCGTAATTAATGTCTAATGTAAAACATTCTTTTTGCATCTGAAATTCTCTCATTTTGCACATAATGACTCTTTCATTCTAGCTACTTTAAACTCTAACAATTTTTTGCAAACTTTGTTTGCCAGGCTGGAAGTTAGGGTCTGTGCGATAAAAGCAAAGATTGCTTTTCTTGCATTGTTCAAAACATCGCAGAAATTGCTGATAACACGTTTACGAAATTGATGCCTAATAACACATACACGAGAGACATTGAGAAACATTTTACATTGTCGTAATTCTAAATAACAAATTAATTTTCTTATATTTGACAACTACTTTCTAATGTTTAGCGAGTTACTTGCCTTGTAGCTTGTTTGACTTACTTTGATAGTTTGCGGATTATAATCATTTAAAGAACTTTTGTGCACGGAAAAATGAATCTGACTAGTGAATGTTTTCGTACTATGATTATTTATGACTTTAAATCGTCATGAACACCTAAACAATGTGAAGATCGACTTAGAAATGCATTTGCCTAAGAAAGCCCATTTATGGCGAAATATTTATAGCTGGTATAGCGATTTCAAAAGAGATCGGTTTTTTTGTTATGAATTTCAAGAAGGTCGCCAAAGAACTGGTGTTACTGTATATTAATAGAGCCGCTGTTCGAGCAGTGCTCAAAGAACATCGACTGACATGAATTTATTGGGCCGATATTGAGCATTGGAACAAATCCAATTAAAAACATTTTACAGCAACAGTTAGACATGAGAAAACTTTGTTGTCGATCGATTCTTCATAAATTGACTGCCGATCAAAACATTATCAAACGGACACGTTATAAATCATCAAGAGTTAGATATGACAAAATTTGCTGTCGGTGGATTCCACATATACTGTTGCGATCAAAAGCAACAAACCTCTGCAAATATTCGAAAGCCGCATTTCAAATTTGTTTTGGAGTGTCGTTACTGTTGATGAGTCTTGGATTTATCATTATCATCGTGAAAAGAAAGTCAGTCGCTCAATGGGTCTTTCGGAAAGTACCTAAGCTTACAAAAGTCCGACGAATTCGCTGTACTGGTAATAAGATTGTTGCTAGATTTTTTTAGTAAAATGGGCCATATTGCTACTACAGCGTAGATAGACATACCGTTATTTTCAATTGGTGTACAAACGTCTGTTCACTGCAATTTTTTGAAACAGTCCGTGAAAACGCTCGAGATGAAACATAATTTGACATAACGGCAACGCATCGTCTAATATAGCAAAACTAGCAACTGAATATCCGGATAACCTAAATGTTAGCACTATACACACTCCACCATATAGCCCTGACCTGGCAGCTTGCCTTTCCTTTTTGGTACCAAAAATTAAAGTTAAATGCGTGGATCACTTTTTCATCATCAGATGACGCAGTGGAACATTATATTTGGTTCTGCTGTGCGTCAGGAATAGCGGCTTCTTTGCTTTAATATCTGGTTTCATAGAATGGGAATATATATTCATATTAATTGTTTGAGAAACAATAAATTCAATTAAATTTTTTGAAATTAATCCCCATTTGATTTTCTAAAAAATTGCAGTGTCGTCCTCGTATCCATAGCGTCAGTGGGAACCTATTGTGTATAATTTGACTCTTCTGGTTTGGAGAAGATACCTGGACCCCAGATCCGCTCACCATCGCGTCGCCCTTCCCTGATTTTCACAGCACCGGCTTGCTTAAATTACGCTTGTAAATATCCTGCTTCCACGTTCCGTCACCTTTTTCTGAAACATTATCAGTACTTTCCCCGTCTTATCAGTACTTTCCCCGTCTTATCGTCAGTAAAGTTAACATCAAGCCATCGCCTGACTGCGACGACTTTCTGTGCTGTCGTTGCAAGGTAAGGACGCACACCACTTTGAATTGGAATGTGGCTGTACCAAGTTAGTTACTGCTTCGCCGGGTCTAAGATTCGCCTCGCCGATGAGTACTTCCTATGCAATGCATTTAGACTACTGGCCATTAAAATTGCTACACCAAGAAGAAATGCAGATGATAAACAGGTATTCACTGGACAAATATATTATACTACAACTGACACGTGATTACATTTTCACGCAATTTGGGTGCATAGATCCTGACAAATCAATACCCAGAACAACCACCTCTGGCCGTAATAACGGCCTTGATGCGCCGGGCATTGAGTCAAGCAGACCTTGGATGGCGTGTACAGGTACAGCTGCCCATGCAGCTTCAACACGATACCACAGTTCATCAAGAGTAGTGACTGGCGTATTGTGACGAGCCAGTTGCTCGGCCACCATTGACCAGACGTTTTCAATTGGTGAGAGATCTGGAGAATGTGCTGGTCAGGGCAGCAGTCGAACATTTACTGTATCCAGAAAGGCCCGTACAGAACCTGCAACATGCGGTCGTGCATTATCCTGCTGAAATGTAGGGTTTCGCAGGGATCGAATGAAGGGTAGAGCCACGGGTCGTAACACATCTGAAATGTAACGTCCACTGTTCAAAGTGCCGTGAATGCGAACAAGAGGAGACCGAGACGTGTAAACAATGGAATCCCATAACATCACGCCGGGTGATACGCCAGTATGGCGATGACGAATACACGCTTTCAATGTGCGTTCAACGTGATGTCGCCACACACGGATGCATCATGGCCGGCCGAAGTGGCCGTGCGGTTAAAGGCGCTGCAGTCTGGAACCGCAAGACCGCTACCGTCGCAGGTTCGAATCCTGCCTCGGGCATGGATGTTTGTGATGTCCTTAGGTTAGTTAGGTTTAACTAGTTCTAAGTTCTAGGGGACTAATGACCTCAGCAGTTGAGTCCCATAGTGCTCAGAGCCATTTTTTTGATGCATCATGATGCTGTAAACAGAACCTGGATTCATACGAAAAAATGCCGTTTTGCCATTCGTGCACCCAGGTTCGTCGTTGAGTACACCATCGCAGGCGCTCCTGTCTGTGATGCAGCGTCAAGGGTAACGGCAGCCATGGTCTCCGAACTGATAGTCCATGCTGCTGCCAACGTCGTCGAACTGTTCGTGCAGATGGTTGTTGTCTTGCAAACGTCCCCATCTGTTGACTCAGGGATCGAGACGTGGCTGCACGATCCGTTACAGCCATGCGGATAAGATGTCTGTCATTTCGACTGTTAGTGATACGAGGCTGTTGAGATCCAGCACGGCGTTCCATATTAGCCTCCTGAACCCACCGATTCCATATTCTGCCAACAGTCATTGGATCTCGACCAACGCTAGCAGCAATGTCGCGATACGATAAACCGCGATCGCTATAGTCTACAATCCGACCTTTAACAAAGTCGGAAACGCGATGGTACGCATTTCTCCTCCTTACACGAGGCATCACAACAACGTTTCACCAGGCAACGCCGGTCAACTGCTGTTTGTGTATGAGAAATCAGTTGGAAACTTTCCTCATGTCAGCACGGTGTAGGTGTTGCCACCGGCGCGAACCTTGTGTGAGTGCTCTGAAAAGATTATCATTTGCATATCACAGCATCTTCTTCCTGTCGGTTAAATTTCGCGTTTGTAGCACGTCATCTTCGTGGTGTAGCAATTTTAACGGCCAGTAGTGTATTTTACTGAAATATTTTAAAGAAATGTAGCCGTATATTAAAGGAAGGCACTGAGATAGCTTTTGAAGAGAGAAAGACACTTTGGTTGCCTCTGAAGTCGTAACGCTGTCGGGCGGCCACTTGCGCCCTCCTCTCAGATCGCCCTCTGCAGCAGGCGTGGCAGCGACGCAACCTCAGAGGTGTACAGGCGGCAGATGCTAGCGCCGGCAGCTGCCCCAGTCTCCGTGGGACCGGCGCTCACTTTGCATGAATCTCCCGTTGGGAGAGCGCCCGGGACCTGCTGATGAATATTATATCACTCTAGCCACCATCTCTGCTCCCCTACCAAAAAAACCGTTAGCAAATATTCCCATGGTACTGCTACGCGTCTAGCCATCAGACTGTTACCTGCAAATTCGTTCTCGTAAGTTCGATATCTGATTTTGCCCCACGAATTACAGTTTTCCTCCAAGTGATTGATAGTAACGGGGTTAGATTCTCATCTTATGTAAACTCTTGAGACATGCTACTGCCTACAGTGTTTGTTATGTGTGAACCCCCCTAAATTTTCCACTTTTGCTTCGTTTACGTAGCAGTGTCAATGAAGAGCAGACGAACATTTTTAACACAAAATGAGACATAATTTAGATTTTTATATGATTACACATTTTATATGTATATGTAATATAATGCCCAAATTATATCACATTCGGTACAGAAAACATATGATTAAGGTCGCAACGTTTGTGATTGCCTTCTGATGTCCCATAAACTGGCGAATGCGTTAATTTCTAGAATGATTCCTCCTAAAAAGGTTATAATGTAAACAAACCAATTGTTGGATGAATATATAGCTAATCTATACTCTGACTTTTTTTACATTACAGGTTTTTTATTATGTTAGGTTACCAAATACACAGTTACGTTTGGTCGCTGTGCCCTAGTGGGACACATAGATTGTAAATAAAATAGGAAATATCTAAAGGCTCAGGTTTTCAATAAATATTCCCTGTTTCTTTTGGGAGCTGCACCCTGCTGGAATAGATTGTAAGTGAAATCGAAAAAATCTAAACGCACAGATTTTCAAAATTTCGACAGAACTAGATTTCAGCCAAACCTACATGACTATAATCCAAATTTTTGAGACAAGCTGACCACCAAACTCAATCAGGTCAATACGTAGAATCATAATATCATCAGCGAACATTTTCATCATCCTCAGCAATTTTTCAGAACATTTCTCGTGGAGACAATGCACGGTCTACTTAAAATACTTTAAAAATGGATTAGTGGATCTGAGCGGTTGACGTTCGTGGAGCAACACCTATTACGGTAACTGCCACCACCTACCATTGTGATATAAGAGGTCCGAAGATGGTTACATTCTAAACGGAACCGGTTACCATTCAAATAAATATTTTATTGTGGTCAATACTGTTTTTAATCGAGTTTTAATATACGAGGGTTGGAACTTAAATAGTGGCAGCAATTTAACCACAACAGATACAAAAGAGTAACATGTTTTCACCTCTTACTGTCCTTCAAAGTAGTCTCCAGCGTTGTGTAGAACCCATTGCCAGCGATGTGGAAGGCGTAGTATACTGTTAGCAGAGCCTGTTCTGTTGATGGTGCGAATGGAGCGGTCTACTGCCTGACGAATCTCTGGAACAGTTCTAAAGCGAATGCCACGAAGTGGTTCCTTCATCTTCGGAATCAAATCAAAGTCACAAGGACTTAAGTCCGGGGAGTATGGTGGATGGTACATTACTTCCCAATCCCATATACCGAACAGAGCAGCCACAGCTTGCGCATTGTCGTGCAAAATGATGGATGGGTTGCGCAGAAAGTGTCGCCGCTTCTTTCGCAAAGATAGTCGCAGGTGATGCTCCAAAAACGAACAGTAATACTGTGCACTGACGGTCTGCCGTGGAGGAACGTAATGCGTTAGGATAACACCATCACAGTCGTACACGAGAATCACCATAACTTTAGACCGCTCCATTCGCACTATCAACAGAAAAGGCTCTGCTAACGGTATACTACGCCTTCCACATCGCTGGCAACGGGTTCTACACAACGCTGGTGACTACTTTGAGAGACATAACAGGTGGAACCATGTAATCTTTTGTATCGGTTGTGAATAGATAGTTGCCACTATTTAACTTCCAACACTCGTATCTACATTGATCTGAAAGACAGGAAATGAGCTGTTAAAGCGACATTCCTCAGTACATCTACACTTTGAAAAGAACACGAGAAATACAGACTGTTCAAAAGAAGAATATGATTTGCAGCAGAATCTCCATCGTATATAAATGGCCTGTGGCAGTCTCTCTTACGTTTTTCACAAAACGTGCTGCCGAAGTATAGGACAAACGCAATGCTGAGAGCGCTGTAATTCAATTACACGGATCAGACTTACATTTCCGTGTAGAGGAGACGATAGTTTGATACACATATCATGGTCAGAAAGGACATAAAGATCTTAGTAATATGAAGCCTTAACCTACAAAGTAATTCTCTGCCTGATGCACATCCAGCAAATCATGATAAAGTCACATAAGCTGCAAGAGCAAAACAACATGGCTGTCGAGAAAATGTCTGCTTGGATCTTATTACACTAAATTTCGATACTGACGTGCAATCGCTCAGTCCCCACACGGATGAAATACAGCTCACCTCGAGCCGAAGGCTGATTACGATACCACACTGCTTTACTGCGTAATTCCAGTGGAGATAGTGTGCCCTCCGTTTCCTTCTTTTATTTTTTTGTGAGAGTCATTAGTCTTCTGATTGCGTTGATGCGGCTCGCCACGAATTCCTCTCTTGCACCAACCTTTTCATCTCAGAGCAGCAGTTGCACACAGCGTCCTTAGTTATTTGTTGGATGTATTCCAATCTCTGTGTTCTTCTACAGTTATTACCCTCAACAGATCCAAAATTATTTCTTGACATATTTTTGTTAGCTGATATTTCTGTATGTCTTAACATATGTCCTATCATCTTGTCAAGATGTTTCACATCTTTCCCTCCTCGCCGATTCTGAAGACAGCTTCCTCATTTGTTATCTGAAGTCCACCTAATTTACAACATCCTTCTTCAATACTACATATCAATCCCTTGGATTCCCCTCTTTCCCGGTTTTCCCACAGTCGACGCTATAGGGGGCTGTAGACAATTTCATGGTCATTTCTCTAGTATTTGGATGTCATGAACGCGTAAACGCCTTTGTACTGTTTGAAATTACAAGCGAGCAGTGTCATCTTGAGATACTGTGTCGCCTGGAGGCTTACTCGGACCATCTCTTCCTTTCGAGATGCGCAGGAGATGACGCGCACTGTTAATCGTGAGATGACGAGACGCAATAGTCGGCAGTGCTGTGTCGTGAATAGTATAGTACTGCATACGCCGAGTGGTAGTGTTGCAGTTATATTCTGAGGAAGTGGAACATGTTGATTTACTGATTAATTATTTGAGATGATGAAACAGATTGAAGCATTTTGAGAAGACTATTTTATTGTGATTATTTTGATGAGTAATAGAAGAGGATTTGATTGAAGGCAATTGATTTCAGATTTTGTACTTTATTGCGGCAGCTTGTAGTTACGCATTCTTGGTTCACACTTTCAGAGACTTGACTATAGGGAAAGATAAACAGCCACGCATAATTTTCAATTTGAATTTGGCGGTAGAAATAACTGTTAGATATTAATGTCATTTTAATGAGTTGCATTTTTGAAAAGATTTTATTTGATGTTAAAGACTACTTATATTTATCCACTCAAGAGCTGTGATTTTTTCGTGTATTAATGTTTGTAAAGCAAGGAAAGAGATAATTTTTCAATATAGAACTTTTGTAATCAGGAAACTAATTACATTTGAGTGTTATAATTTATCCCGTCACTGTCGGCAATCAAAGTACATGCCAAAATACGAGTTATCATTTTTACTTATTCACATCTCTTATGAAGCAAGTATGCTTTGGCTTTGTTTAAAAGGGGGCGCATTTAGTTAGTTGTAGATCAGCAAATGTGATGCGCTTTCAGGAGAAGAGCACTGTTACGGTGTTGCCGTTGTCCAAAGATAAGCCAAATTTAAACAATAAAAAACGGTAAAATTGAGTTTTTTCCAGGGTCAGTTCATCAGTTTAAAAATTTAATGATTCACAGTGTTGAATTCAGACAGTATTCTTGCCATTGCGGATATTTAAACCGACGGGCAACCAGACAGGCACTTTCTCGCAGTCCGATTTTGCAGCATATTCTCGCATTTGAGTTCTTATGAGTAAAGCATACGAATTCCAATGCTGAAAGTTTACGTAAACTTACACATAGCTTCCACTGCCAAAAAGCTAAACCTTTTAATGTGTAAGAACAGTCATATTGTATTTATTAAGATAATTTTCAGGCCTTGCAACTGATGCACCCACGCAGTTACAGGGGCAGCCACGGCTCAATATGGACTCCAAACCGCTGTAAGCTTGACAGTTTTCAAGTTAAGTTCAGTCCTAGGCGTGAAAGAAGTGAGAAGTAATAGCTTTGACATCAGAACTTCGGATGTGTAGTCTCTAACCCCGGGGACCACAATCCGCACTGCACACATGGATACAGCAATGAAAAACGTAATTCTGTGTGTTTATACTCGCTTTAAGTTTCTCAGACGGATATGAAACTGCTAACTGACAAAGCCTATAGGAACAACCAATGGCTGATGAATACAACCAGGTCCATCTTGAAAACGCACCATTCAGTTCAGAGATCGAAATGCCACTCTTTGTTTCATATACACGTCATTGTAACGTAGCCTGTTTATTTAAACCGAAATGGCCGCGGCTGCTCATTTAAGGATAACTTTACTAAGCCTGAGCAGTTATTCATTCTTTCATTTATAAGAGTACCTGTTACGACGTCTTTATTCGTGGGGAAGGTTATCTACAAAGCAGTTTTCCTTTGAACTTCATTCACATCCCATTTTGGAAACATACCTTCATTATCAATGCTGTACAATGAAGGAAAAGTTCTTATATTAATAATGAAAGGTAAAAAGTTCCTTATATCGTAAGGAAAGCATATGAATATCATTCTACGTCAAATCCTAAAGTAAGCTTCATTAGCGGCACATCATGATACATTTTGGACTTGGAACTCGTCATATTAAAAATACTGAAAAGCACACGCACAATGCATTGAAATCATGTCGCATCTCGAATACAGTCACATGTGCTCTGTGTAGTGGAGTGAGCGAACTTGCTAGAAGTCTAGTTCATTATAAACTGCAAACTTTCATGGCCTGAGAGATTAAAATTACTTAAATTCTTCGCAGTATTTTGCCGCGGTGTTGTAGGATGTGTTCGATATTCCAGGGTTGTCCCTTACAGAGAGAGACGTAAGATTACTTTTCCTAACAGATCACCCAAGACCACGGCGTAATAACCCGGAGAATTTTACTCAAATGGCTGAAATGGTTCTGAGCACTGTGGGACTTAACTGTTGTGGTCATCAGTCCCCTAGAACTTAGAACTACTTAAACCTAACTAACCTAAGGACATTACACACATCCATGCCCGAGGCACGATTCGAACCTGCGACCGTAGCGGTCGCGCGGTTCCAGACTGTAGCGCCTAGAACTAATTTTGGTCTATTTTATGTCATTCACCTATCAAACTGCAAGATGCATAGGCTGGCATGCTTGTAAAGATGAAATCGTATGTCGCATGGGGCAGCTGGTGCCCAGTGTAAGCACTGCAGGGGCGCTGCATGCTTGCACAGTTGGGCAGCTGCTCTCGCCCCCCCCCCCCTTCCCCTCCCCCAATCTTTCCCCTGATCCATGAGTCCCCCTAGCTCGCGCAAGGCTGACCCACTGACCACTGGGTCAGTGAGGCTTACTGGCTACTCCAGCGCTAATGCGGCCGCTCGTATGCTAATTGCTTTGTCTTTGGCACTTGCCGCTCCACTTGCCTCCAATAGACCTCTGCAGAGACTTTTACCCTACGGCATCAGTTTTTAGGCTACGTGCCGCCTGTTTAACTACGGTTTTCCTTTGTTTTTATGAGCACGGGCCAGTCGAGTGAATAGAGCTGTGGCCAGTTCCCCCGGCCGATGGCAAAGACGGTGACTGCCCGAGGTTGAAATACGAGTTTCCGGTTATTATGCGCCGGGCCCTTCTTCCCACTAATCTTCCGCACCTAGGGCGACTGGCCATCTGCTTCAGTGGACACCCAATGGACATGCAAATCCGCTGGACGTTGTCGATGAAGATACGGCGGTCGAGCTGCCCCATTGACGGGCGAGGCGTTCTCCCTGCTAACCGCCTTGCGTGCACTGTTCACACAGTGCTGAGCCGGACTGGTTAAAGTCTAGTTCCTGCCGTCAGTCGTGTGGCCGACTGCACAAAACCCGTCTAAAACGGAATGCAAATGGTTATCAATAATGCGTCTTTCCTACTTAACTTTTGCCCGTTATTGAGTGACGGGTGGACTTAGTCTTGTTAGAGCAACAGCTGTAGCAGTTGCATCAAGAGTATCATAGACGGATCCTTGAAATGCACAAAAAAATCCTTGACACTGATTGGAAAAGAGAGGTATACACTTCACGATTTCCCCGCTGTGCACCAGGGTCATAGATTAAATCCGCCCGTTGAATAAGGTCGTTAAGTTCTCCCACATGCGCAGTCGCACGCGACGACGTTCTTTTCATAGTGAGCGGCATATCGTGGATAACTTTACTGAAAGACTGGATACATCATTCGTCGGATCAGTGTTATCAGGGTTTTTCAGAGGTTGTCAGAGACACATCAAAATTACAAGGAAGAATTTCGAGCAAATATGAATAGTATGTATACAACTGCCATAGACTACTAAAAATCCTGGACATGTAAATTTAGCACCCAGTTAAAGAGAATTCAGTAGATGACATTAGATGATATACCAGTCTGGGAGCAACGAGCAGAAGCTATAGATTTTTTGTGTAGAAGAAAAACGTAAATTTTGATGACAGTAAATTGTTTGACCAGTGGAAAAACTTTACGAAATTCATGGGACAAAAAAAAAAAAAAGGACATCTGATTGAAATGACTAGTGTATTGAAAATATTTTCGTTTTCCGTCTCAGAAGAATAGATAAATACTTATTTTGTTTTGTGAAGGACAGTTAATTTTGACTTAATATTGTCTTAAAAAGAGCTATAAATAAGACTTAGCACCTAGTTGCTATTGTTATTGCCAAATTACAAGGCAAGTCTGGCTTTTAGGGCAAAACGTCCTGCTAAATATAACGCCGATTCCGGCTTTTCTAGTTTTGGACCTGGCAACCCAAACCAATGATGCCCTCACTGTGGGGACTTTAGGTAAGCAAGAGCCGTTATACGGCAGAATTTAGTCATCTCTACCAACCTGTAGCTGATGGCTGTATTTTTACTAATCCATGTAATTATATGATGAGTTTTCTTGTCTGAATCTGCCACGCTGCTATAATGGCTACAGATTTCCCATGCCGTCAGGTACTTTTCTCGAACCTCAAAAGTTCGAAATAAACTTGCTAGAAAACCTGGCAGGAAATAGTGCTTTCCAGAGAAGTGACGCTATTCGTAGTAATAGACGGAAAGTCATCGAGTAAAACACAAGTAAAATCCGGCGTTGCACAAGGAAGTGTTATAGCCCCTCTATTGTTTCTGATCTATATTAATGACACAGGAGACAATCTGAGTATCCATCTCAGATTGTTTGCGGATGAGGCTGTCATTTATCGTGTTGTAAAGTCAGCAGATGATCAAAACGACTTGCAAAATGATGTAGATAAGATATGTGTATGGTGCGAAAGGTGGCAATTGATCCTGAATAAGGAAAATTGTGAATTTATTCACATGAGTACTAAAAGAAATCAGCTAAATTTCGATTACACGATAAGTCACACAAATCTGTAGGCTGTAAATTCAACTAAATACTTAGGGATTAAAATTACAAATAACCTAAATTGGAACGCTCACATAGATAATATTGTGGGTAGAGCAAACCAAAGACTGCGATTCATTGGCAGAACACTTAGAAGGTGCAACAGGTCTACTAAAGAGACTGCTTACACCACGCTTGTCCGCCCTACTCTGGAATACAGCTGTGCGGTGTGGGATCCGCATCAGGTGGGACTGACGAATGACATTGAAAAACTGCAAAGAAGGGCAGTTCGTTTTGTATTACCGCGAAATAGGGGATATAGTGTCACAGACATGATACGTGAATTTTAGTGGCAATCATTAAAACAAAGGCGTTTTTCGTTGCGACGGGATCTTCTCATGAAATTTTAATCACCAGTTTTCTCCTCCGATTGCGAAAACATTCTGTTGGCACCCACCTACATAGGGAGAAATGATCATCACGATAAAATAAGAGAAATCAGGACTCGCATAGAAAAATTTAAGTGCTCGTTTTCCCCGCGTGCCGTTCGAGAGTGGAACGGTAGAGAGACAGCATGAAGGTGGTTCATTGAACGCTCTGCCAGGCACTTTATTGTGAATAGCAGGGTAATCACGTAGATGTAGATGTAGATTGGAGATTGGCTGCATTCTTATCATGAGGCTGACTGGTTGAAAGGCTTGAAGTTTTAAACAATTTCCGGAATTATTGAGGGCTTCAAAAATCTTTTGAGTGATCCGGTTTTAAATATTGTTCACTGTTCGGTCTTCAATATACTGTAACACACTGGACCGAGATATTTTCGGGGCTAAAGGGGCGTATCCACTTCGACTTGCAGTTCCTTCGTTTGCTGGCGAAGTTCAAATGGCTCTAAGCACTATGGGACTTAACATCTGAGGTCATCAGTCCCCTAGACTTAGAACTACTTAAACCTAACTAACCTAAGGACATCACACACATCCATGCCCGAGGCAGGATTCGAACCTGCGACCATAGCAGCAGCGCGATTCCGGACTCTAGTGCCTAGAACCGCTCGGCCACATCGTCCGGCTGCTGGCGAGAACGTTGCAGAATTATTGGGTCACGTATTTATAGTCGGGATTTAGGGAACAAAATGGTTCAAATGGCTCTGAGCATTATGGGACTTAACATCTGTGGTCATCAGTCCCCTAGAACTTAGAGCTACTTAAACCTAACTAACCTAAGGACATCACACACATCCATGCCCGAGGCAGGATTCGAACCTGCGACAGTAGCAGTCGCGCGGTTCCGGACTGCGCGCCTAGAACCACTAGACCACCGCGGCCGGCATTTAGGGAACATCTGTTATCGATAAAGTTGTCTTCCCATTAGGGAAAGCGCAAAAGATTTCGAAAGTATGTTATCGAGTGTGCGTATGGAGTTCTGATTAGTCATTTCGTATCTTATTGGCAAGGATTGTAACTTTGTGTGTGCGCACGTGTTGGTCGGAATATGTTTCATTTCAAATAGTGCAGCTGCGAGCTTGTTGGAAGAGGTGTTTGGTGGTCGAGAACTGGCTGAGATTAGTTGAAGCCAATAAACTGCGTTTGTTAATTTGAAAGTACAAATTGCGTGTGACTTTCGATCCATGTAGACTTGAATCATTACCCACTTTGGTCTTCGTGGAAAGTTGTTTGGACGCTGCCAGAAATCAGTTCGGAGGTGCCCTATTATCTGTTGGCATTGTACGTTTTCAGTGCAATTCTCGGATCTCAGAATCTTTTTGAAAGGAGTTGGTCTGCCGCAGGCATCTCTCATTGGTGTAGAAATCATGACACTGTAACTCTTTCGCTTGGGTCAAAGTGAGACAGACGACCTTCATTAAGACTTTTTTAAATGCAGCAGTAATGATAACTGATCCGGGTGAGCAAGTAAACGTTTCCAGACTAATCGGTGCTATTATATGCGTTATTTGTCTCGTGCGCAGCACAAAGCCAAGAGCGCATGGATTCCGTCCGCAGGCGGGCATGTCTATTAGGCGAAGTCAGCAAAGGGAGCTTTTAGTTGGAGCTAGGGAAAGCCGTACTGGCCTAAAACATGTTTCTGAGGTGAGGGTGAAGCACTAAAAACTTCAGTTGAGAAAACGTGGAATTATTTTGCTTTCCTTCGACTGAAGTGAGAAAAATATTTTCCTCTAACGTCCGGCACAGTGCCTACATCACGGACCCGTATTACGTTGCTGAGCATTGAGGAACACGGAATGAATCCATCAGCGTCGACTGTTCCTACATTTCAATAGTTAAGAATTCCTTTTGTCTTCCTCTGACGTGTTTATGCTTCATATGCCACAGTGTAGTGCTGATGAGCACATGTTAAATATGATGGCATATTTTTTTTTTAGTTTCGACTAACATGGATACAGATTGAACAAAACTCCATGTTAGAATATAGGCTAGTATTAAATCAACGTGTCTTCTCAGACAGTACGCTATACACTGCGACATAACTCGTAGTACGACGTTTCCTCGCGCCATACGGTACGCCACAGAGATCTGGAAGTAAAACAAGAATGTCACACATTCCAAAGTAGAAGGTGTGTGTAAATTGAGGAATGTGGCTTCTGATTCTTGCCGTTTACCCTTAAGAAATTTCTCATGTACTTTCGGATCCTAGCCTTCTGAACTCAAACATTGTACCCAACGAAACAGTGATTTAGATTCATTGGAGATGACTCCAGAAAATCGGTTTTACTACAAACAGGTTCGTTTTACTAATGAAACAAAACAATAATCGCCAGAATAGTACACATAGTGAAAGCTAACAGTAGAGCAGCCGGCCGCAGTGGCCGAGTGGTTCTAGGCGCTTCAGTCTGGAACCGCACGAATCCTGCCTCGGGCATGGATGTGTGTGATGTCTTTAGGTTAGTTAGGTTTAAGTAGTTCTAAGTTCTAGGGAAGTGATGACCTCAGATATTATGTCGCATAGTGCTCAGAGCCATTTGAACCATTTAATAGTAGAGCAAGGGAGAATCAGCACGTTAGTGCAGGTTGCCTACATTTGAGGAAATCATAACCTAAGGGGAAAATCTATTGTTCTGTTTTGACTGAAAGATCTTTAATCTATTGTCCTCCTGGAGACAGTCTGTCCTTTTGATTGACTGGTCCTTAACCTATTGTTCGGTTAAGTGGTTTTCATTTCATTCCTACACTTCCCACCCTCTTGGAAACCTGGTACCACTTCTGACATCAAATTAACTGAGTGATTAATTAAACTGATTAAAAAATTAGCGAGAGACAGTTATCATGTGACTTTCGGTATTCACGAGTTATTTCAGCTTATTTGAATGGCCCCCCCTACCACCTTATCAATTCGACTGACTAATTAATTAATTAAATCAGTTTCCCTAGGTGTCCTTGCCTCCCTCCCCCTTTCTGGAAATATTGATTGATCGATTGCAACGATGTAATATTGTTTAAACAATTTTGACAATGTGTGGAATATTGTTTATTTAAAAAAATTAACGGGATGCAATGTGGTGTATGGAATACTGATTATTTAAAGAATTTGTCAGGAAATCGATTGCAATGTGTGGAAAATTTAAACAATTGCGGTGCTTTTTGCTCCACGATCATGTCAGGCAACACGTAATTACACCATCTCAGACTGCTTGAACATAACTGAAAAACTTTCCCACGTCTCGCCCCGGCCGCGTACTTCAAGGGGCCACGTCGGCTGCTAGGCTGCACCACACCGGGAGCCTGAGAAGTAGCGGCGCGCTCGGGCATGCTCTAATCCTGATCACACGTCCTGTCTGCGTCCACAGCCATCTCACGTCTGATTGCAGGAACCACCCTGCCAGATACTGGCGCACGTAAGACGCCTTCCTTCCACAGCAAATATCTGACAGGGAATCGATCCAGAAGTACTGTTGAAATTAATAAATAATTAATTTCCGGTCACATGATCATGGTGTAGGGCATGTAAGGCGCATGCACAAATTGACAATGTCACAACACTAGTAGCAGGCTGAATCGAAATACACTTTAAAAAAAGATAGTTGCATGCAAAAAAAGAGAGAGCTGCAGTTTGCTTTCCGGATGAAATACGGACTAGCGCGTGATATTTTATTCCACCATGGACTTCAAGCTGCCCCAGCCTTCCTGGCGCACTTTTGTCGCGGTACACTTCAAGAACTGCTTCAGAAGTTATTAAATATGGTGTGAAATATCACATCTTGAAGGTGTCACAAATGGTGGTTCAGAAGATGTGCCATAGGAAATATTAATTAAATCGTTAATATAGGCATTTAAACAATTGGATTCCCAAAGTTTACAACTATTCGAAATAAAAAAAGGCACACACTACACAGTAGTTGGTGTGCATAAACGACAGTGTTATGTTTTTAATGAGAAATTTCATTATATAATCCAAACCTATTCTTATCTGACATCAGAATGGAAGCAATGATGTATGAAATGATAGTTGTAATTTCAAATTTCGACATGAATTTATACTGTCGCGGCTATAGACTTCCTGACCACTACAGATCTGCTAAGCGTATTTTATTTTTTGAAAGTACTCTAGAATTCCTAAGTTGACTGGTTCTCTCCAATATATTCAGAAGGAGGGAGGAAAGGGTCTACTGTGTCACACGATATTAACAACAGCAAAAACCGCTTCGATGTATTGAGAAGCACTTACGCCACGATTTAGTCCGTGGCAGTAGATGCCATGACTAGATACCTGAGATCGCTGAAAACACTCTTACATCCCTCATGCTCACCTTCCGGACGCCCACACGCAGTGCGCCAGTGCCACAATGCAGCGCCAATACTCAGAAGACCGGAGAAAACCAACTGTAAACGCGGCCCATCACCTCGGCCGTAGAAGCGTGTGTCAGCCTGAGAGAGGCCCACCATCTGTCGAGTGCCCCCAACCCAGGAGAACCTGAATGGTAGGAGTTCGAAAGCTACCAATAAGCCCAGCACAAACACTCGTCATGTTGAATCTTCTCAAATTCCAATGCAGTGTACTTGGGACACACGCGATCCTGAAGGCGGTTCACTGCAAACTGGGTAGTAGTTCATTATTCACCCATCCAGAGGGATCCACGACCCAAATCGTCATAAGCTGCGGCAGACCAGTAGCTTTCTTGGACTCTTTGAACAGGTGTACAAATACTGGGCAAGCCCCAGCCCAGAAAAAGGCATCCACTTGTGGGGCGGCGGGTGGAATTTATTTTTGTTTTAAAATGTAGAATTGTAATGTAGAAAAGATAAGATGCATTTCCCTTCCGTTTAACCATATGTGGGGCGTCGGGTAGAATTATTGTTATTTAAATGTTCCTATCATTTATGCTGTTGTTTTGCCGTTCTCAACACTGGCTCTCTAACTACAATTTTGCAAACCAGAAAGTGATTAGCAAAACACGAAGCCTGTAATTAGAATTCCTAGTGCCCACTTCACCTGAGAAATACACTTATAGCTACAGCTTATAGCTCTGAGGAATTAGGAGATTGTCTGGGATTCATAATCAAAAACGATAGTGAAAAAAAAATTTCGTTATATTCTGAAAGACACAGATGAAAAAAAAAAGAATCCACACAATCTGACTAACAGAGCAGTTCAGAGTCTAATGCGCTGATCCAACTATAACTGTCCACATTAAAGGTCTAAATGAATGCTCGCCATAATTTGATGAATATGCCCATCAAACGCCACGCTAAATAATGGTAGAATGTCTGTCCCGCGACGGCACGTGAAAACACGACATACGCAAACTGAAGATACACTCCTGGAAATTGAAATAGAACACCGTGAATTCATTGTCCCAGGAAGGGGAAAGTTTATTGACACATTCCTGGGGTCAGATACATCATATGATCACACTGACAGAACCACAGGTACATAGACACAGGCAACAGAGCATGCACAATGTCGGCACTAGTACAGTGTATATCCACCTTTCGCAGCAATGCAGGCTGCTATTCTCCCATGGAGACGATCGTAGAGATGCTGGATGTAGTCCTGTGGAACGGCTTGCCATGCCATTTCCACCTGGCGCCTCAGTTGGACCAGCGTTCGTGCCGGACGTGCAGACCGCGTGAGACGACGCTTCATCCAGTCCCAAACATGCTCAATGGGGGACAGATCCGGAGATCTTGCTGGCCAGGGTAGTTGACTTACACCTTCTAGAGCACGTTGGGTGGCACGGGATACATGCGGACGTGCATTGTCCTGTTGGAACAGCAAGTTCCCTTGCCGGTCTAGGAATGGTAGAACGATGGGTTCGATGACGGTTTGGATGTACCATGCACTATTCAGTGTCCCCTCGACGATCACCAGTGGTGTACGGCCAGTGTAGGAGATCGCTCCCCACACCATGATGCCGGGTGTTGGCCCTGTGTGCCTCGGTCGTATGCAGTCCTGATTGTGGCGCTCACCTGCACGGCGCCAAACACGCATACGACCATCATTGGCACCAAGGCAGAAGCGACTCTCATCGCTGAAGACGACACGTCTCCATTCGTCCCTCCATTCACGCCTGTCGCGACACCACTGGAGGCGGGCTGCACGATGTTGGGGCGTGAGCGGAAGACGGCCTAACGGTGTGCGGGACCGTAGCCCAGCTTCATGGAGACGGTTGCGAATGGTCCTCGCCGATACCCAAGGAGCAACAGTGTCCCTAATTTGCTGGGAAGTGGCGGTGCGGTCCCCTACGGCACTGCGTAGGATCCTACGGTCTTGGCGTGCATCCGTGCGTCGCTGCGGTCCGGTCCCAGGTCGACGGGCACGTGCACCTTCCGCCGACCACTGGCGACAACATCGATGTACTGTGGAGACCTCACGCCCCACGTCTTGAGCAATTCGACGGTACGTCCACCCGGCCTCCCGCATGCCCACTATACGCCCTCGCTCAAAGTCCGTCAACTGCACATACGGTTCACGTCCACGCTGTCGCGGCATGCTACCAGTGTTAAAGACTGCGATGGAGCTCCGTATGCCACGGCAAACTGGCTGACACTGACGGCGGCGGTGCACAAATGCTGCGCAGCTAGCGCCATTCGACGGCCAACACCACGGTTCCTTGTGTGTCTGCTGTGCCGTGCGTGTGATCATTGCTTGTACAGCCCTCTCGCAGTGTCCGGAGCAAGTATGGTGGGTCTGACACACCGGTGTCAATGTGTTCTTTTTTCCATTTCCAGGAGTGTATATCATTAAAGTCATCCCAGAATTTACACTTCACTCGAAAACTATTTCATGGTTACGCGTATCCCGAGTAATTTAGTACGGCATCCGAGGCTGTTTATAGCAATGATACCGACGCGACGCGACTCCCGACACAAATGGTGTGCTATTCAGCGTCTGGAGAGAACTGGGGCCTTGCTTCCTAGCGCAGCGTTCTTATATATAAAGCCGCGGTGCGGACGGCTAAGGGAACGCCTGATCAAATCGGCTCTCCCGACTAGCCGCTGGGCTAGTAACGCACCACATTACGTTATTGAATAAATAATCGCTTCCTTTGCTGATGGCCGATGAAGCTCTCAACTTAAATGTGCATTCAGCACACAGGTAAGTAATCATAATAAAAGTCTGACGTGGCTAAGTAAATATTTTGGGCGAGAGAATTAATTTAATTACACTACACGCAGTAGACGAGCTCTGAACTTGCCCTTTGGAGATACGCTATCGCTATAGTTTTATAGTTATTGAGTTGAAACTTCTCACATCTTTATGATTATAGCGGATCTCCATTCTACTTAAATATAAACATTGTAGCCTTATTTATTAGCCTATTTAATCTATCTTGCTTCCTTAATTTTTAAGACAAAAACCAGAAAATATTGAATTTCAACTAAAATCTTAATTTGTGAGAGCCAAAGTACTGTTTCTATTAAATTATTATGAAAAAGGAATCTAAATATAAATTTCTACGTCTCTAGCTCTTTTCTGTTGCGCCAATGATTTTTACAGAGAAACGTCCAAATTTCGAAAATGGTGAAAGTTATCGAACTGATATTCAACACATATTAATTTAGTATTACTCCTGACATGCTAGAACCATTTCAGGTTATTTACTCGATTTTTAAAGTATTGCGCAACATTCATGACGTCAGAGCTAGTTACAGCAGACTCGGCTGGCACACAATGGAAAGACTGATGTGAATTTATTACAGCGTGAGTAGGCTGCTTCCCTACACACTGAGATGCAGTTTCCGTCCCTGACCTATTTGCTTGCTGCTATGCTTTCTACGGCCATCTCCAGACGCAAGAATATTGGGAATCGGGCACATACATATCAGTATAATTACAATTAAATATTGCGGTTGCCTCTTCAGTTTGACACCGAGAAATGGACTGGAAAGGTCTCCTCTGAACGGTTGTGGTTCTAGAACGAATCTCACGTTGAAATCTCAGTATCTATAGCGCAAATAATTTACCGCGTAAAATCTGCTCATACCCTTATAGTCATCGACGTTAAATCTATACCTCCCTTAAGAGAGGACGCACAGTCATTTTCTCTGCTCATGACGGAACATAAGCCACAGTAACTAGTCATTGCAGCATATACTCATTTCAGACAAGCAGTGCATTTATCGCTTTTATGTGTACAGCATCCAAAAAATTGTGGTATGCCCGCATTCACACTGGCTACGTCTCTCGATTTCCTTCGGTTCTAGGTAATTATTTGACGTTTAAGTCTTCCACTCAGCGCTTCCGGAAGGTGCTGCGTCCTGCCAAGACTCTCTCAAACAAGTGTTGTAAAAGCATAGGTGCCCGGCACTCCGTGATAATCAACAGCGCTCCCGCGGGCGAGAGGGTTGGAAAGATAGGATCGATGTACTGTAATCAACATCGCTATAGATAATGCAACAAGGAAAACGTGAGGATATGCTTAGGGTAGCCGATGAGGGGGCCTTGTATGTATCCATTTTGTTACAGCTGTATTGCCCGTCTTCTTTGTACTCTATCTCAGATCCACTTGAACCCTCGCATTGCTACATCCTGCGGCTGTTTACAAAATCAGTCTATCACACTTACGTTCGGATATACTCCTCAATGCGTTGAAAGCACAATTCACAATTTCAAATCTTTCCTCCCCTTACGACTAGACATACATAATTTTTTTGTCATGAATAATAGTCTGATAACTTCTGAAACGTCCCCTTAGAAAAATTATACAAGACTGTGCTTAAACTGACAGACTGTGCTTAACCTGACAGACTGTGCTTAACCTGACACACAATATTTTTAGCGCAACGCAATCTGACTTCCAATAATCCCTACAAAAGAATGGCCCTGACTAACATTAATCTATACCTTTCATAAATCACTTACCTCACAAAAATCTTCGTTACTGGAACTACTGCAATACAGCGAGCGCCACTACTGCCAGCTAAATAAAAGATTCAAACTACAGAAGTCACTAACTACTGATAGGGATAGTTAGCAAATGAAAGATATTAATAGAGAACAAACAATGTATTTACCTTAATAGTCGTAATATATATATAGCAGTTCATGACAAATTACAAAACTCCGCCATCTCTCTCCCCACATCCACCACTGCTGGCGGCTCACCAACTGCGCAACGCTACGCGCTGTTCACATCCAGCTGCCGCTGCCCAACACTACAATGGCAGACAACAATGCAAACTAGACAGACTGCACACAGAACAGCCAGTGATTTTCATACAGAGCGCTACGTAACGTTGCCAATAAGAAACTATAAACAGCCTACTTACATAGCCCCCATGCTCCCCACAAAAAATTTTACAAAATGTGTTGGGCACTGGCCAATACAGATTTGAAAAAAATTTTCATAATTACAGTAAGAAAGATATCAAATGCACACACTTATTAATACAATGTTGGTCAACAGCTAAAATTTTCTCACAGTCCATAAAGACAGTCCTGATCATTCATCAGAGTAATTACAGTTTTTTTTCACAAAGTCTCATTAGTAAAAAAAATTGCACACAGAAGTAGTGGATTTCCATGCAGTCTTGAAGAAGTAGTGGTGTCCTTCCAACGGAAAGACAGTGCTGACTCTTGACATGCTGACAGGTAATGGGCCACAATGGAGCAAACCCACAGCAGAGTCATTCGAAGTTCTGAAGAATATTGGTAGGTAGGTCATCACAGAGCAGACCCACTGTAGTCCTGGTAGAGATTACGGTATTGGTGGGCCACCAGAGGTGCAGACCCACTGCAGTCCTTGTAGAAATAATGGTATTGATGGATCATCAAAGGTGTAGACTCACTGTAGTCCTTGTAGAGATAATGGTATTGGTGAGTCAGGAAAGGTGTAGACCCACTGTAGTCCTAGTAATCTTTTATTTAGCTGGCAGTAGTGGCGCTCGCTGTATTGCAGTAGTTCCAGTAACGAAGATTTTTGTGAGGTAAGTGATTTATGAAAGGTATAGATTAATGTTAGTCAGGGCCATTCTTTTGTAGGGATTATTGGAAGTCAGATTGCGTTGCGCTAAAAATATTGTGTGTCAGGTTAAGCACAGTCTGTCAGGTTAAGCACAGTCTGTCAGTTTAAGCACAGTCTTGTATAATTTTTCTAAGGGGACATTTCACTTCCTACAAACGTCTGGAGATATGTCGAAACATAAGTCACACTGCCTTTACGTTCAAGGAGCAACATAATATTTCTGACCATGATTTATGGAGATTTAAAAAAATATGTATGATACGTCAAACTCACACCAGCTGGATGTCGTTTTCACATTACCCAGTAGCAAAAACACCTCCTGCCATCACATATTTGTCCATGAATAAACACTAGCGTCTTTTTTTATTTTATCGATTTCACCACTTCCACGAAACCTTGTAAATCCAGCCAACACACAGCCAACACACTGTAGACTTGCCCGTCCGGCTAGCCGTGCGGCCTAACGCGCTGCTCCCCTAATGGGAAAGAATCCGCCCGGAGATTAGTGGCGAGGTCCGGTGTGCCGGCCAGCCTGTGGATGGTTTTTAGGCGGTTTTCAATCTGCCTCGGCGAATGCTGGCTGGTTTCCCTTATTCCGCCTCAGTTACATTATGTCGGCAATTGTTGCACAAACACTGTCTCAATGTACTTGTATGGGGGAGGGGGGGGGAGAATCCACGAGGGGGGGGGGGCAAACTGCACGATAACCATGGGTTTGGTGTGGGGTGCTAGTGGGGTGGGTGGAGTGCTGTGGCCTGTTGTCGAGTTGTGAACCACTGAGGGCTATGGTGGGACAAAGCCTCTCTGTTGTCTCTAGGTCCCCGGTTTAATACATACATATATACTGTAGACCTACCTACAAACACCCACATCACGCCAATTTCTCCTGACTAAGAAATCATTGCGAGAGCAGTACAGATAAGAGTACACCCATTCGTAATTAATTTTCAGGGGCCAAGCAGATGGGTGGCGAAACCTCAAAACTGTTATAGTCTAGGTACATTTTTAAGTTCCTGTTGCTAAGCACTGTACCTGTGTAACACTTTGGAGTAGGATGAGAATCACCGCGAGACGGATATGTTGCAATTGGCAAAATTGAGTTTGTTACAAAAAACAAAAAGTCTGTTAGAGCGTCATTCAAAGATTTTGTTTATTACGTGTGCGAGTAACAGCGACTTAATGATACAGACCTGTTTAGAAGAAATACCATGTTGTATAAAATCCTCCCGTAGGCTTGAATGCAAAGAATGCTTTATTTGAAGCATACAATAGAGTTCTGTTTGTCGCTTTCAGCGCACCAGCTGTATGTAACTGAGTAATCACTATCAATCCATCGTCATTCAGTTATTCAACTTCAAGTGTATGCAGGATGTCCGTGAATAAGATAATGACGTAATTGTAATAGTGAATTGGAGGAGTGGTAGTGAGCGTATTTTGCAAAGTATGGTCATGCTTTAGTTGTCGCTATTAAAGTGACTGCCACCTCTACTTATTCAAGTTGTAGTCGTAGATTAGAAAAAAATATTCTAGAGCTCTTACTTCCTCAATATGTCCGATAGTTAGCATTGAGGACTACGGATTCGTTGAGAAAAGAGGATGTTACTGCTTCAGCGTGTTTGAGGGGGTATCTCTGATATTTACACGAAAATGATTAAGAGTCGTCGCCACTTGAACGCTTTTGAATACTACATGTTCCCTACACAACTTGTACCATTACTATATGACATATATGTTATTTGGTACATGGCGCATTTAAAAGGAATGTTTTAAGCACTGTGACTCCAACGCACGACGGACCACCATCAACTAAGATGTATGGCATTGGGTGCATAGCAGAAAAGCTCGACAATAATAATGTCTGTTCCGTAGCCAAGTAAGATGTTACTATTTTTTTAATGATCTACTTCCTTACTTCATGGTTTACATGCCGGAATAATAAGAGATATTCTCACCCAGCATTGCATAACCGATGTTGTTCAAGAATATAAAGTGCGCTAAAACACGAAGAGTGCAAAGTGGTTAACTCGTTTCTGCCACGGAATTCAGTGGGATGACCCAGGCACGCCTTATAAAGATATGGTGGCGTCGCTTCCATTATTCGACTGTTATCTATATGAAGGGGAAGGAGAAGATCTCATGGATGCGTCTAATCTTCAAGTTTGCTGTTATTCAAGACCAGGAATTCTATGGATGTCCCACTCTTCATCGACTCAAGAAGAATAAGAAGAAGAAGACGTATTAAAGTAGTCTTTCTGTGTCTGCTTATGAAAATGTAAAATTCCTTTGAGAAATAAATGAATTTTTACCTCATAAGATTTCTCTTCGCCCTGGTCCCACTTTGGTAGTAAACGGTTTTGTCCAGATAGTATGTCGGTGGTTCTCCTAGATATAATTTTAGATATGTCTGCTATATGTCTTTGTAAGCGGAGGCTACCATGTGCCTCCTGCTCCCAAAAGCCAATTCGTGCTGCAATATAGGTGTAATTCCATGCAACTAGTCTACGTATTTTGTTATTCTCTGTCTTATACTTCACCTCCCTAATAGCACTCAGCTTCAGAAAAACTAATGCCCTTTGTATCACACACCACTTTTATACATATAAATACATAATGCAGTACGGGATAGGTATTTTGTAAATAACAACAGCAACAAAGGTGTATGGTAACTAATTTTTTGTTTATTCGGTTCACACAAATACAATTCAGTTCTCAAGATTGCAGTTCAGTTCTTGAGGTACAGTTCAGTTCTCGAGGTACTCTGCTATTCCAGTGCAGAAATACTTTTACCTTACACGGTCGAGAATATTTTTAATTTTTTTCCCAGTAACACTGGATGAGAATGTTTACTGTTTTTTCAGACATATAAATCTATGCTAAAAACTAATGCAGAGATACTTTTACTAGAACTAAATTCTGCAGTCCCAGTAGCATAGCTTTTGCAATAATTCTGATGTGCTGTGTACACTTAGAATATAATTTCAACAGCACCAGTAGCTAAGCTATTTTATAGTAATAATTCTGATGCACTGTGAGGTATATAGATATATACACTTAAAAACTAATCTGACTTGGATTGCTAGCGGCAGGTGAAACTTAAAAACTGTTCTATCTACAAGACGCACATGGTGCCATACATTGCATATGAATAAATAAATATACAAATATTTTTTCTGTTTATGGTATTTTAATAAATATGAGTATGTTTTTTTGCTTCTGCTTTTTTTACTTTTTTTACTTCTTTTGGAATGGCCGACTTCCTTCCCCATCCTTCCCTAATCCCATGAGACCGATGACCTTGCATTTTGGTCTCTTCCCCCAAACAACCCAACACACACACACTACTTACACTATGATATAAGGGACGTACTACGCTGCAAACACTCTCTCTCTCTCCTCGAGTTCCCCACCCTTTCTCTCGCTACATATGAGTACAGGAGAATTATTTATTATTTAGTAGTTTATAAAAACCTTTGTCATAGTCAGATGTCACGGAATCTCTTTGTCTCACGTTCAAACCAATGTACTCCTTTAACCAGGGCGACTGCTTGAAGGAGATAGGCCAGGTGATTCTACCTAGCTCCATCCCCAGTAACTGCTGGAGATTGCCGTAATATATAATGTATTTCAGCTTATTCCTCAGTGTCGTCATCAGTTTCGGGGTGGAGCCTCCTCGCGACACTAGTTGCTCTGGACACAGCAGGAAACGGGCATGCACATCATGCAATCTTATAGGGTATGTGAGTTCTGCCTCTACCACATACTCTACATTAGAATCAGCTGATATATCCCCATGATTTTTCCACCTAATCTCTTGCCTTCGTCTTTGGGCACCCTTCGAAACTCACCAATCTGCAGTGATTACTGCATGGCGTGCAAGTTATTTACATCCAGGTACGTTATGTAACTCGAATCAAGGGCTGCGTTGAACCTGTCGCCCATCCATGGGTTATTTACATTCGCATCCCTAAGGGCACATTGGCAAAGTCTCCCATGGATCCCTTGCTCAAAGAAAAGCAGCATGTCAGCATCGGTCAATGATTTGATGCTGCACTTTGTTTTCTTGAACATTGTGTCCCAAGACAACACAGGTGCCTTTAATAAAAGGCAGGATCCAGAGAATATGTAGTTATGCATAGACTTCGTAATTTCTCGAAAACGTCCGCAAGCTAGCGCACATCTGTGTCCATGTAAGGTCGTGCATACTCTCCTAAAGTGGAAAAATTGAATTCCCGCGAGATATTCACGGCATGCTCATACTATACCGGTTAGCCTGGTTTCGTTGAGTTTTGCCATACTATCCACATACGAATATGGGAAAACCCCCTTCCTAACCACAACTTGAAACTTTCCATCGTTGGAAAATGCAGCTCGTGTGATATGCATGTCCCCCCCGAGGCAGAGTTTCAACGAGTTTATGGAGTGGCGCCTGCATAAAATGTAGCACGTCAAGGAAGCAGAGCCTAATTCTTGGTGCCCTTTGTTTGGAAGATGAAACGTATTTCTCGACGCTCTCATGTAAGAAACTAACATGATTTTTATCTCAACTGTAAGCAGCCAAGTGCTCAACTACAAAGTGAGCGTCATACTTAAATTATGGAAAAATGCGGGTATGTTCCTTGGTAGCTGTTTCTTCAAATTGCACATATTGTGAGCTGCGCCATGAAACTTCCCCGTAAGATGACAGTGGTCTCTACAAGGAGTTTCCGCGTTTCTATCTAAAGGCAGCCCACAAATATGACAGTCAACCACGTCATTGTACAAAACTTCATTCAGATTCGATGTGGCCATGCGAATGTTGTCACTGTAAAGCTTATCAACCTCCCATGAAAGTTTTTCGAGCTCAGTGAGCAGACAAACCACAGGATTATCCCCATCATAAGATTTGTAGCAGTTAATATTTGAATCATAGGACAGTACAATGCTGCTGCGTATTGTACGTGTTTTCTTGTAAACGGGGTGTGTGAGGCTGTAGGGTCACCTTTACAGTGGGTCACAAGAGCGAGTAGGCATTCAAAATGGGCAAACAGTACAAACGAGCATCACTCCTGGTGGTGATCATTTTTAAACTGTATGAATTAGTTTTCCTCAGTTGGCATAATAAAAGGTACTGGGTCCTTGGATGTGTAATATAGTAGCCGGTCGCGGTGGCGGAGCGGTTCTAGGCGCTTCAGTCCAGAACCGCGCGACTGCTACAGTCGCAGGTTCTAATCCTGCATCGGACATGGGTGTGTGATTTTCTTAGGTTAGTTAGGTTTACGTAGTTCTAAGTTCTAGGGGACTGATGACCTCAGATGTTAAGTCCCATAGCGCTCAGAGCCATTTGAGCCATTTTTGTAATATAGTAGATGCGGTGCTAATAACTTGTCTGAGGAAAAGACATTGAGGCACCTTAAACGAATATGCTTTTTACACTTGTGGTTACTCAACTGAGAGAATGGAAGTTGGGAGATCTCTTTGATCTAAACATAATGTTAATGATCACCTTCAGAGAAGAGTAGTGTGTTTATATGTGTCTCACTCTCACCGCAAGTTTTGAGAAATTGGGGGGGGGGGGGCACGACTATATGCTTGTCTTGCTTATCTGGCTTGCTTTTCTTCTGCAGGCCATAAATGTGAACCGATATTCAGGTATTCTGCACCTCAAATTTAGATATGTCCTGGGTCTTGAGGGGGGACTCGATACCATCCAAGTTATAGCACTTATGAATGTCAAGATCTCTACTTTATTGAGATGTGCCCTGCGGATTTTTCTCCTAGTTACTCTCGTAAGCTGTGATTGACCATGCAAAACAAGCCTGATCGTTTCGACATTAATGTATGCCGCCTTATTAGCTATTACTTTTGGTACCTCTATATAGCTGGACCCACCATATACCAGATCACAGACATGTTTATAGATGTCCAGGAGCAGTATTCGGCTGAGTGCTTTAGCTGACCCTCTAAATTATATCTCGGAGAACCAGTCCATTGTAGCATTCAAGGTGGATTCACGAAACCATTCGGTGATTGACGTGCTCCACGTTATCACACCACCCCTCTCCCCCCCTCAAGGATAATGAAGACTTGTCTCTTCAATGCCAGAGGCAACTTGGGGGGGGGGGGGGGGGCGATTGCTCGATGCAGAGCACCGCAATGCATTTAATGGCAGGATCCTGCAGATCGTTGACTACTTTGAGGGGCTCCGTTTCCACAACAGGAAGGCATGCCCTTAGGAACCCGACAGGATCGCGGTACCCTCCTGCCAGATTCCCAGAACCCGACAGGGTCGTGGTAGCCTCCTTCCATATTCACGATTCTTGTGAATAAGATTCGTTCCTGAAAGGCGTCTGCAGTTACCGAGTATTCTATCTGCGGTATGGTGTCACTGACTGATGTTCTTCACTAAAAGTGGGAGCTGCCACTAGGCATAGGATCGTTGCTACTACTAATACTATAACTGCAAATGGATGAGGAAGCTGCTTGCAGTGATGTGTTGAAGAGTATGTCCCATTCCTGCGAGATCGGTGAGGACGTGTTGGTAGAGCATGAGGAGGAGACGCTGCAGAATCAGACCAGTGCAAGCAGCCTATTTGCTGCAGCCCTGACCCGCTTGCCAGTGGAAGGGCGGTCCATCGACGCCAGACCTGTGCTGGGGCGGCGGCGGAAGCGACAGCCGCAGCAGCAGCGGTGGCTGGAGCTTTTCGCCTGGCGATTAGCAGGGCGCTTGCTGGCGAAGCGTACCGCACAACGCCTCGCTTCGATGTTATGGGCTTGACCATCCCTGGTACCTGAGTATTCTATGTGATGTCCTTAGGTTGGTTAGGTTTAAGTAGTTCTAAGTTCTAGGGGACTGATGACCACAGCAGTTAAGTCCCATAGTGCTCAGAGCCATTTGAACCATTTTTGAACCGAAATAATGTTTCAGATCAGCTAAGGAATTCTTTAAAAGCCAAGCATTTACATATTCTGAAACAAACGCGGCCAAAGGCCTAAATAAAGAGTAACAAGAATTTTAAATGAAGCACGACTGAAGGCCTAATCTTAAAGTTATGAAGTTCGGCTGAAGGCCATATACCAAACATAAAACAGACAATATTAATACACACCTGAAGGCCTGTCACAGTACCTGCAACCAAATAAAATGACAATCACAAACAACAAACATTGGTGCTCAGAAGTGTTCGAAGGGTCGGCCTGGGGGGGAAACTCTAACAATAGTTTAGGTGAGACAGGCAGTCAAGCGTAAGACTAAATAATCGGGCGGCAGCACGACCTAGGGACGCCTGAAGAACCAACCAACAACCTAATCAATTCGCTTCCACCAAACCAACGGCACGAAAACCGAAAATATCAGCGAGGACGAAGATCTCAGCAGCACTACGTCTTGACAACTGGCGTCTAAACACAGTCAAGGCACAACAACCACTCAAAGACAAAAATGAAAAACACCAAAGCTGTCGAACTACACACAGAGAGTTACTGTAAGGGGTCGGCGACCAAATACACGTCATCCGATGAGACGACCGACCGAACGACCAACAAAGGTCGTCCCCACTCAAGTTACGAGTGTCGGCAACGGTCGGGCTAGTCTTGGCTGTGCGGAGCTCATTGCAGCTCCAACCCGACTCAACTCGATGTCCGTTCGGAACTCGGAGACACGGCGACCCAGGCACAGTGGCTCGGACCCAACCATGCAGAGGTAACTCTTACCCATTGGCCACGGCATCTCTGCATTAAGAAAGAACCGACCCACGTCCGGCAAGATGACCAACTGACGAGGCCTAGAAACGGTCAAAAGATCAAATACACTTCGCCCAATGAGACGACCAACCAGCGGTCGTTCCTGCTCCAATCTCCTTCTGTCAGACAGTTCATGTGTGTGACCAGGGGTCGGCAAGTACTGGCTGGTCGCGCCTCACTCGCGCTCCATCCTCGACTGAACTCCAGACACTCGACGAACCGGAAATACTAACGGTCGCTCCAGAGATGGTACGACAGTGCACTATGGATACGCGCTGCTGCTGCCACCCACGGGCAAGCAAACCAGCAGCTTAGTGACGCCAGTAAATCCAATAAGAAGGACACGACAGTACTGTAAAGACAAGGTGACGAGCGATAAACGGCCTGAACACGAGCCGCGCACGGCTCAGATTTCAGTAAACCAATATATGCGATTACCTGGGTGATCCGGTTGTCTTTGTGTAAATGACATTGTGCTCCATCTTTAGGAACTTTAATGTCGACGGAGCGTTAAAGTCTAATTTTTCTCCTTTTTCATGATGGCAGCCGTTTATTTGATTTTTTATTTTTATTTTTTATTCTTTATTTTTTTGTGTAGGAGGGGGCCGGGGGGGGGGGGGGGGGGAGAGGTTCAGTCATCAATCTTGTAACTGGTTTGATGCGGGTCCCTAAGACTTTCTCCCTAACGCCAGCCTCTTATTGACAGACTAACAGTTACACCCATTTGTCACTTCGTGTACAACGTGGATCCCAGTTTGTTGTTAACTTCATCGCTTCCATTTGTGCAACTCCGCGACTTTCTTAGGTGAGTAATACAAATGAGGGCGGCGACTCAAAAAATTCGCAAATGTTATTCACTGCAGGAATGTAGCCAGAGATGCTGGAGTTGGCGGTCGTGTGGGCGTGAGGTGTGCTTGCTTGTGTGTGTGAATGGTGTGTGTTCCTCTTTTGCTGGTGAAGGCTGTGGCCGAAAGTTTTATGTAAGTGTCTTTTAATTGTGTCTGACTGCAACTTAATATGTCTTCTTTACTGCTAGTAGCAACCTATCTTTTCCTGCATTGTTCACTGCAATGACACGTTTACAACAAATGATCCGGATGGTCATTTCACGTAAGATGCATTCTAAAACGAGCTTTGTAGCAAAGCCAGCATTGTCACACCTCTGAAACTTATTTCTATTCTCCTGTAAACCAAGAGTGCTTTGCTAAAATCAGCCGTCTCGTCTAATGCAGAATTTTTACATTCGAAACCGGTGACGGTGCGTTTTGAATAAAGTGAACCAAAACCAAATTGTAGCCGGTTGCTGCTGTACGTTATAAATATTCTGTTGCACATAACAGTTACGGTTCTCCAGTAAGTCGTTATTTGACAAAATACCATTGAAATTTATCCTTGAGCTGACACGAATTTTTTTTAAATGTCGATGTAGACTGATAGAGGAGCTTTCGAGTTATGCGATAGGTAAACAGATGGAACTACTACAGTGTCGCATTTTCCTTCATCCTGTGTCAGTCAGGCCATATTGCGCCCCTTGCGTTTTTCAGGAGCTTGTAGAGCCACCGCTATCGATACGCTGTAGTGAGAGTGTGTAGATATGGAGAGCGGCAGGAGTAACAAAGGAAAAAGGACTCGTCTCAGAAAGACGGTCGCCGTGGGAGTGTGCCGGGTCGGAGGTCCCAGGCGTGTCCGCGCACTCGCCTGCGGGATAACCGCGGAGGCGCCGCACCGCGTCCCGTGTTTTGCAGAGGCCGCAGCTCACAGCTTGCCTAGCAGCTCACTCTCGGCGTCTGCCGAATCACAGGCAGAGAGAAATTTCATTGGTGAGTTCACAAAAAGGAGATTAGAGCGGGGCAAGCTGGGCGAAACGTAATGTGCTGGCTGCTGCTGTTGCTGTCAGACTTTGAGTCTTGGGATTCCGTCTCTTTAGTGTAAGCCCTTCTGATACCAAGCGGGAAGTCCTACGGTGTGTCAGTAACTGACCGTGCATGCTTCCAATCACGACTCTAATATCTTTAGCGCAGTGTTACTTTGCTCAGTCTTCTGTTTCGATTCATCGAGTTTTGTACCGTGATAAGCTTAATTTGCGTTTACGTACATGATGCCACAGTCAATAATCACGCCATCAGAAAAAAGTTCAAACGTTTATATTAACATGCAAAATAAATTCTGTATTGTCAAGTAGAAAACATTACCCTCACTGGAAACGACAACTTGCACGTGGAATATACACTCCTGGAAATGGAAAAAAGAACACATTGACACCGGTGTGTCAGACCCACCATACTTGCTCCGGACACTGCGAGAGGGCTGTACAAGCAATGATCACACGCACGGCACAGCGGACACACCAGGAACCGCGGTGTTGGCCGTCGAATGGCGCTAGCTGCGCAGCATTTGTGCACCACCGCCGTCAGTGTCAGCCAGTTTGCCGTGGCATACGGAGCTCCATCACAGTCTTTAACACTGGTAGCATGCCGCGACAGCGTGGACGTGAACCGTATGTGCAGTTGACGCACTTTGAGCGAGGGCGTATAGTGGGCATGTGGGAGGCCGGGTGGACGTACCGCCGAATTGCTCAAGACGTGGGGCGTGAGGTCTCCACAGTACATCGATGTTGTCGCCAGTGGTCGGCGGAAGGTGCACGTGCCCGTCGACCTGGGACCGGACCGCAGCGACGCACGGATGCACGCCAAGACCGTAGGATAGGGGACCGCACCGCCACTTCCCAGCAAATTAGGGACACTGTTGCTCCTGGGGTATCGGCGAGGACCATTCGCAACCGTCTCCATGTAGCTGGGCTACGTCCCGCACACCGTTAGGCCGTCTTCCGCTCACGCCCCAACATCGTGCAGCCCGCCTCCAGTGGTGTCGCGACAGGCGTGAATGATGGGACGAATGGAGACGTGTCGTCTTCAGCGATGAGAGTCGCTTCTGCCTTGGTGCCAATGATGGTCGTATGCGTGTTTGGCGCCGTGCAGGTGAGCGCCACAATCAGGACTGCATATGACCGAGGCACACAGGGCCAACACCCGGCATCATGGTGTGGGGAGCGATCTCCTACACTGGCCGTACACCACTGGTGATCGTCGAGGGGACACTGAATAGTGCACGGTACATCCAAACCGTCATCGAACCCATCGTTCTACCATTCTTAGACCGGCAAGGGAACTTGCTGTTCCAGCAGGACAATGCACGTCCGCATGTATCCCGTGCCACCCAACGTGCTCTAGAAGGTGTAAGTCAACTACCCTGGCCAGCAAGATCTCCGGATCTGTCCCCCATTGAGCATGTTTGGGACTGGATGAAGCGTCGTCTCACGCGGTCTGCACGTCCAGCACGAACGCTGGTCCAACTGAGGCGCCAGGTGGAAATGGCATGGCAAGCCGTTCCACAGGACTACATCCAGCATCTCTACGATCGTCTCCATGGGAGAATAGCAGCCTGCATTGCTGCGAAAGGTGGATATACACTGTACTAGTGCCGACATTGTGCATGCTCTGTTGCCTGTGTCTATGTGCCTGTGGTTCTGTCAGTGTGATCATGTGATGTATCTGACCCCAGGAATGTGTCAATAAAGTTTCCCCTTCCTGGGACAATGAATTCACGGTGTTCTTATTTCAATTTCCAGGAGTGTATTTGCCATCCTCCCTTCAAACCTTTAACAAAGTGTCAATTATTCTTTTCTTGAATTCTACGATTTCTGCGAAACTGGAGACTACGAACAAACCTCACATATTTTTCACCTCACAGAATAGTGTAAATTGTACTGTAAACAACTAGTTTTAACATGTAATGGTGAATCTGCAAAAATATACTGCTGCCATTAAAATTTTTATCGGGGTATACAGCAAATAACAAAATTTTACTCATAGTGTGCATAAAATAAAAAAATAGGGTAGGTGGGGGCAAAAGTACGCGTGGGGCAAGACTACGCATCAAGTTTTCAGGTCCCTAAGGCAGAAGTTCATCATTCTCCCACCAGACAGCGCATACGTCATCACCTCCTCAGTGCTGTTTTGCAACCTCGTGGCAGTCGGACGCTTACAGCTGTAGAAAAAGCGGTAAGTCACTTCTGCACGTTTTAGATGTGAAATTTGTGTAATTTTGATTGAGTATTAGGAGAAACTAAATCTATCTAAGAATTAGATAAATACGGTACGAGGATCGGCGGCTACAAGCTTCCAATATCCCCCTTGATCTCCATGCCTTTAGTTGTGTGTTATCTGTAGATTGCCGAAAAAGAAAATGTAGAATGTGTTAAAAGTATGCAGGTCTAATAAGGCAGAAATACGCAGGGCATACTTTTACCCATCAAGAAACTTTTTGCAGACTTTTAGCCCATAAACTATTCTCTGATTTCGGGACTCCCTTCTTGCGTGTTCAATCGTTCGTTGTTGGCGTTTATTTACCTTAGATGTCTCGTTACTCACCTTAGAGAACCTGAAGTAATTTTTCTTTCCTGTAGTTGTTCTTTCACTGGGTGAAGGTTTTTTGAAACATACCTACCTCTCGAACACATCACGTCTTCTTTCCCAGAAATCGTTCGAGAACATCAACTCAGTATTGACACCATTGACGGAACCGCTGTAGCGTCAAGTTCTTGACCGTATTGAAAATGGTAGTTCAGTAAGGCAAGGATCCTAAACTACTGAGTCTTCAGAGGCTGGATTAACAAAACGTCATAAAATCAGCAAAGGTAATGAGCACCTTGGCCGATTCACAAAAAAGTTTTACTGGAGGAAGAACAAGCAATAATGCAGCACTGCCTTTCTCTCGATAAACGATTTTCGGCGTTACTCTCAGACCCCATAACATAGGGTAAGAGAACGCAAAATTATTTTTAGGAAAACATTTACTTCTCTTGTAACAATAATTGCGAGACAATGAATTTTTTACACAATGTTACCAAGAAGTCAAACTAGATGTGTCTTGTAATTGATATAAAATATTGATGATCGTGTTGTATACCGTATGGGAGCCCATACCATCACCCAGGCCCACATGATGATGAGGAGTGAAATCTGGCAATGTTCGTTCTCCTCGTTGTCTCCCCACACTGATACGTCCAATGTGATGCCGTACACACTTGAAAAGACGACGAGGTGCCACTCACGTGACTGTTGCCGTTGCCCGCACCACTGCCAGTTGTCTTCTCTCTGAGGTAATATCGAATGGCTCGACTTCTTGGTGCAACTCTTTTACTTGGACGCCACTTCGGCGACTTGTGTGTCACTAAGCTATTCCAGTAAACCTAGCGTGGGAGGGGGACCTACATTGCCGCCGCATCAAGCGAAGCAGCAACAATGGTCATCGTGCTGACGTCCGTGTTGATCCACACTTCGTCGCGCTTTCCTCTGAGTCTTGTATTGCTGCTAACAACCCGTTTTCCTGACACAAGAATAGCGACCCGAATGTTTCCAGGAAGGAGCCCGTCCACACTCACGCCGACGTGGTGGCCATCTCAAAAGATCTACTGTCACCTCTGTATTTGTCACTTACTAATCGAGGGCATCATGATATGTGGGGCCGTGATGTTATCCGTGCGTATGGGTAGGGTTATTCACTAACACGGTAGCATCAAGGAGATAGATAGTGGTCGAAAAGCGAACGAAGGGTAGCGGTTTCAAGGGCAGAGGAGAAAAAATGCCGAGGCAAGCGCCAAGGGAAAAAAACCTCTGCGATAGTCTGGTCGGGTAGTAAGAGCAGTAGTGGTTTCTTGCTGTCTGCGACAGATCATGCAAGGGTAGGATGTTTGTTGGGTTTGGGTATCGTGCAATTCTCGGTACCATTGTGTAAGCTCATGTCGTCACAAAGAGTGTCAGTCCTTTCGAGGAAAGGTACAGCTGGGCTGGGCACCTGCGAAGTCCCCTGGGTCAGCTGTAAAATGCCAAGGTTGTTAGGTAAGTGGTCGATTGGTCACAAATCGAACACTGTCTAAGGGTTTTGGTTGGGTTTGCTTGCGTTTAGTGAGCAATATGGCTTCCCTAATTTGCCGGTTGGTCGATCCCTGGCGGTGCCAGTTAAGTTTGCTGTGCTGCAGGGGTTCGCAAGTACTTGTCATGTTTCCGATTAACTCCGTGAGAGTCTCAAGACGGTATTCTCTGTGAAGGTCCGCATTGTTCGTGTATCGTGTAGGTTGCTTATGATACGTACCACTTTTTTTGAATGATCTGCAGGCGGCGCAGACGTGTTGGAGCTGCGTATCACCATTATGGAACCGCATACGTCATCAGTGGTCTGATTACTGCGTTTACATGAACTTCGACATCTTCCTCTTCAGTGTGCTTTGCCTGTTGAGCATGGGGTGAAGCTGTTTGAGCCTAGCGTTTGCTCGATTGGTTATGTATTCAGTGTGGTCCCCTCCCATGTATGTTTCTGGTCCAGCCAGATACCAAGGTATCTGAATTTCTTACAGAAACGCAATGGGCGTGTGCCTAGTGTTATTTGTCTGCTGTTTTGGTGTTTGTGCAGGTGTGTCGGTCTGCGCGTGAACAGAACAGACTCCCACTTGTCGACGTTTACTATAACACGCCATCGTTCCAACCAAGGCTCGGCAGTTCTGAGCGCTGTCTGTAATCGTGAATTAATGTTTGACGGTTTCCAGTCTTGCACTAGGATGGCCGCGTGAACCACGTAGATGGCTGTCGCCGTTTTTTGTGTAGCTAGGAAGTCTTTGATGTACAGGTTCAACATGAAGGGCCCCAGGATGCTGCCTTTGGGTACTCCCGCTTGTATACCGTGCTAAGTTGACTGTTTGCCCTGAACATCTGTGTCGAAGCGTCTGTTTGTGAGATATGTGTGTATGAGACGTATGAGTCCGCCGAGGAAACCAGCCTCACTGAATCTGCGAATGAGACCTTTGTGCCATAGACGATCGAAGGCCTTTACGATGTCCAGGAACTCAGCCCAGTTGCTTCGTTGGTGTTGTAGCCATGTGTGATATATTCCACTACGTGGAATAGATGTTGTGTTGTTGAGTGGTAATTCCTGAATCCGAATGTCTCTGGCCTCAGGATGTTATTGGTGATGCAGTGCCAAGTACGACGTTTAAGAATTACCTTCTCAACAACCTTGCTGATTGAGCGTAGCTGGCTGATGGATCGGTAATTTTGTGAGAGGGAGTGGTCTTTCCCTGGCTTCCTGAATATCAGGACCTTGGCCGACTTCCAATTGTCAGGGAAGTGTAGGTGTCGTAGGATAGCACTCATAATGTGTGTTAGGTACTCGGTAGCTTTATCCGTCAACTCCTGGAAGACACGGTTTTGAATGTCATCGGGACCAGGACCTTTTCTAGCTATGATGTGCTTGATGACCAATGAGATTTCATGTGTGCTAGCTCGTCGTCTTTCGTCGCGCGTGGGCTGGACAGCAAGTCGTGTGATCTCCGGATCCACTTCAAGTGTGAAAGCTGGAATGAAGGGAACCAGATTCGGTGTGGCTGGCCATCAGTTCAACTTTTTCCTCCGCAGAGCATGCTGATCCATTAGGTAGTTGTAGAGCTGGTACGTAGTGTTTTTCCCTTGTGAAGTGACGGATTAATTTCCACGCACCAGATTGCATGGGATCTTGCCCTGGGAGTGTGTTGTCCACTTTCTGGCTTTAAATGTTTGTAATGTTTCCTGTATGATACCCTGAAGCCTATTAATGTGCCTGGTGCTCTGGCAAAATCTAAAAATGGTTCAAATGGCTCTGAGCACTATGGGACTTAACATCTGTGGTCATCAGTCCCCTAGAACTTAGAACTACGTAAACCTAACTAACCTAAGGACATCACACACATCCATGCCCAAGGCAGGATTCGAACCTGCGACCGTAGCGGTCACGCGGTTCCAGACTGAAGCGCCTAGAACCGCACGGCCAAACCGGCCGGCCTCTGGAAAAATCTCCCGAGACAGTTTCTAATTGAGATCAGCCCCTGGATTTCCGGGTACAGGGCCGCTGAGTGTTGTGGTGTGATTGCTGGAATGGAATCGAGTATTGCACCCTGAACCGCGACGGTGAAGGCTTCAACAGCTTCGTCAATCTGTGCGGTTTGCGTAATTTCGTGAGTCTCTGGGATACGACTACAAGCGTATCCTTGAACAGTGCCCAATTCTCTCGCTTGTAGTTCAGTATCCTGCGTGATTCATTGTACTGCAGCGTCTCTTCCGTGTGAACTGTAACAACGGTGTGATTTGGATTTGAGGCCAGCGCGTTTACAACTTCAGTGAATGTAGGCCGAGCGAACTATATACCTATCTTCTCTGGCGCTAATCGTGTGGGACTGTTGAGATCATGTGCAGCGATGAGGTGGCCCTCCTGAATCACATTAGAGATTATCAAAACACCATCACATACAGTAAACATATAGATTAGTGGATTGATGTGTCTGACGGCTTTAACGTTTCTAATCTGACCGTAATGCTACTTTTCATCTCTTTAAAAAAAGCTGCTCCCCATATCAATGGGGAGACTCCAAGCTGAAAATTAATTTTTGTAATTAAATGCTTTTTTATGTCTATGGAGTGTTTACTCTTAGATCCCAAAAGATAATTTTTTATTTATGTCACCATCAAACAGATTTTTACTCCGAACTTGGCATAAACTCAAACTGGGAAAAACAAGTTGCAAGATTTCCAGGAAAACTGAAGCGAAGGAATTAGCAGCCAATCTTGGGAAATCAATTACTTTGCCTGTTGACTGTGTAAATACAAATTTAGGGAATACACTGAGATCCTGTTCAGTAGAGTCAACAAACTCCAAAGAAATAGGCATTGGCTTACAAGCAGATATCCCTACCACTGCACTCCTCAAAGATTCAAAATTATTCAAAAAATTCAAGAAAAAGACTACCCTTATCTTGAAATTACAAGAAGCCTCATAGAACCAGGAAGGGAAAACGTGATAATGTCGGTGAATTTTAATGGGTATGTGTCTTGTACTAACATTTTACCTTAAGTTTGTTTTTGTAAGCTCAGTGCCAACATTTGTATCATAAATATTAACCGCTCTCAATGAAATTTTTTCAGGAAGTAGTCCTGTTGTGTTTGCATACTTCTATGCATTAATATTATCGACAATTTCATTTGTTTATCTTACCATCACATTTATGTACCGGCAATTAAAGAAAATTTAAGGTTGAAATGTGAAATAAGCATTGAAAACGAATTATTAATACTTCTCATATAATGAATGCACAGAATCGTTGAACCATATCTTGTGAATGTACCTACAAAATATGGCACATGAAAATCATGTTGTGAGTGCCAAAAGTTGGTTTTCAAGAATACCATTAAAAGCATACTAAAAATTGAAAACTCGAAAACTAATGAAGTTACGGACTTCAAAACTTGGATACTACAACATCTTTTCATAACACACACGATTTTTTAAAATTCGATTGGTATTTGCAAAGCAGAATAAAAGTTAAATTTTTCAGTAGTCTCCCCTTAGCACTGCGCCATGTGTATCGTATGCTCGTATGTAAGGCTAAGCCGAACCAAATTGTGGTCGTTTCCCTGAAGGCAGCGAATTGTTTGCACTTCTGCGTTACCGGTCGGCCGTGCTGCGCTGCTTAACGACGTCTGACCGTCGCATTTTACCGCGAGCGCTCACAACACAGGCGGCGAACGAGCGTGAGCGGCCTTGCTCGTCTAGTCGCATCCTCAATAGGCCTGCTGTAGTCTAAAAGATGTGTTACTAGAAATTTTTGTTAACATTATTATGTTGCTAAATTGCAAAACTACTACCAGTCTCTTTTTTATGATAATTTATTTTGTCTTTACCAGTTTCATGCTGGTTTGCTCATCTCCTAACGGAGGATTTAACTGCATGTTATTTGCATTTGTTTCCGCTGCAAAGAGTTTGTATTCGAGTGCGCACATACAGATTTTGATTCTAAGAATCCCTCAAGGCGAATGATGCGATTTTTCCCTAGAAAAGGTTTGGCCTTTGAGATAGTCATGCTCAGTCTTCATTAGGGAATATTTTACAAATTTCAGGAGACATTTAACCGACTTTGTGCCGTTTCCAGGGTACATCACGAGGAATCATTCTCTTTCCATCTCCAATTAAATTTATTTACGATATTTACAATATTACCAATGATTACATTAAAATGCTTTTCAATATTTAAACATTTTTTCATTTATTCTGACGTTTTCTTCGTCATTGTAACTTCTGTGCTTAGGCCACACAAGTCCGAAATGGTTTTAAGTTCCCATCAGTTCGTAATTTCTTTAAAGCCTTTGCAATCATTTCTTCAGTCTTCTTTGCTGACTTTTTTCATCTTTTCTCCATCAAAGTTTAAAATTAATTGGTCAAACTGGTTGTCGTGGTACACTGCATCTTTCGAAGATTTTTCACTAATCAGTAAACATTCGGATGAACTTTTGATATTAATGTATTTATTCTTCGGTTTCATCCTTCTGAGGCATTATTAATCCCATGCCTCTTGGCATATCTTTTCTATCGAGCCACTGGTCCACAAAATAGCCATCAAAGTCCTGAAGCTTTTAGTTTTAGGCGTGCTGCCTGCATACATAGCCAACCAGCATTCAACATTTACAGGGGAATATGTGCGAGGGCAGGAAACACTCTTATGTGACAGCATATTTCCTCGTTTTCCTTATAGGCTGGAACAAGGCCGCGAAACTGAACATGTTCCCGCAAAGCTTTGATTAAAATGATAATTTGCAACCAGTAATCTCTGCTGCAGGAAACAAACTGTTAGCTGCTTGGATGAAGATAATTTCGAAGTCCGTCATCAGAGATGCAAGATTCCATCCAGGCACGTTAGTTTTAATAGGTTTAAAAAAAAGTTCACATTTCTGTCGCTTTTTATTTGGCGGCAAAAGGTAAACAACTGGAATGGTGTTTGTTTCCTCTCAATAACTATTAACGTCGACGTGGATTATAAACAACTGTTCAGAATGCTTGCTCGAACTCTTAAACGTTCCATCCACAAAGAATGATTCGCAGTTTGATAAACATGCTTTTCCCTTTTTTCTGACGAACACCAGTATTCTGACATTCCATCCCCTGTTATCATTTGCAAGTAAAAATTCTTCAGCAAATTATTTTCTTGCGATAATATTCCTATAGAATCCGTGGGATCTTATATAGCTCTCATGTATTTGCGCCTAATGTGATGGTAATGATGCTACTAAGTGGTAGTCTCGATTGAAGAGCTGCCCTGCTTCTTCAACGCAAACTGATGAAACTGTAGTGTCTGTTTCTTTTGCCTTTCTTTGCGCTGAAGAAATGTTTTCGTACTTCATTTGGTGCATTTACATGAAGAATGTAGATGGCGTTACTCCTACCTACTTTACGCGGTCGTACTGACAAGTTAATCTGTCCGAACACGCCAAGTGGACGTTTGTTGTATGCACGTATTCACGATGCTGCACTTCCAAAGACCAGCAGTGTACGTACTACAGAAACGCACTTGACCTGAACCCACAGCTGTAACAGACCTTTTAGCCGCACGTTCTTCTCGTTGCAGAAGTAAAGATCATTGCCAGTCTGGAATTTCGTTTTGGTTAATGAACTTACTAGCAAATAGTTATCAGGAGTAGGAAACTCCAGTTTGCAGCCACATCCGACAGCCAGACAGTTCCCAGTTTTATATCGTGGACATGAGAACGCCACTTGAATCACTAGTCATATCAAAGATGGGCTTCAGACAACGCATGTTATAATGAAAGGGTCTCGTTGGAGATGTGGAGGTGTCACCACAACACTCACTTCATTAAACAGCTGATTTGGTCAATAGGCCGTTAACGCATATCTTCAGTGAGATTATTGACCAACTTTATAATCTTGCTATTGTTAAATTAATCTCTGATTTCCTATAAACTGTTGTTAGAAAGCAACCTCAGAGTGAAAATCACATAGTTTCAGGTGGTTCGACTTAGGAGTCTTAGTAAATCTTTAGCATAATTCTATAGACTGTATCTGTTATTAGGAGTAGAATGTATCACATATTATGCTTAACAGATTCCACAGCAATCTGACATCGTTGAATTTTTTGTTTGATTTAGTGCTTTTATACAGAAATTCCTTTTACAGCGTGAACATGCCTTGGATGAGATTTACCTTCATCCGCTTCATGTTTACTGTCATCTAAGGCCTAATTCTGTGGACGTTCTACTACTAATAACATCCGAAGAATATGAAAATTAAATTTCTAAATATTATTTGTTTATTTGTAAAAATTATGTAAATACATATTTCACTTAGAAGGAGTATCTATGTTTACATGGCATGTGCATTCTCGTGTAGGAAGGATTTGCTAGCACGTTATAGATTACACTTAATTTAATAGAGGACACGTAATTTAATAACTCTCATAGAAATGCTGCAAGCAATTTTCTCATTCCTAGCAGTGCTCGCCTACATTCAGGGATGTAAATAATTAAATTGTAAAAATACCGTAGAATCACGTCGTATACACCTCGCACAAAAACAATCGTGGCAAACAAACAAATATATTTCGTAAAAATCTAATTGTGATTGATTGTCGTTAGTTTAAAAATAGTATTTTATCTAAAAGCCAGAAGTGGTTGACATCCATAATACACTCCTGGAAATTGAAATAAGAACACCGTGAATTCATTGTCCCAGGAAGGGGAAACTTTATTGGCACATTCCTGGGGTCAGATACATCACATGATCACACTGACAGAACCACAGGCACATAGACACAGGCAACAGAGCATGCACAATGTCGGCACTAGTACAGTGTATATCCACCTTGCGCAGCAATGCAGGCTGCAATTCTCCCATGGAGACGATCGTAGAGATGCTGGATGTAGTCCTGTGGAACGGCTTGCCATGCCATTTCCACCTGGCGCCTCAGTTGGACCAGCGTTCGTGCTGGACGTGCAGACCGCGTGAGACGACGCTTCATCCAGTCCCAAACATGCTCAATGGGGGACAGATCCAGAGATCTTGCTGGCCAGGGTAGTTGACTTACACCTTCTAGAGCACGTTGGGTGGCACGGGATACATGCGGACGTGCATTGTCCTGTTGGAACAGCAAGTTCCCTTGCCGGTCTAGGAATGGTAGGACGATGGGTTCGATGACGGTTTGGATGTACCGTGCACTATTCAGTGTCCCCTCGACGATCACCAGTGGTGTACGGCCAGTGTAGGAGATCGCTCCCCACACCATGATGCCGGGTGTTGGCCCTGTGTGCCTCGGCCGTATGCAGTCCTGATTGCGGCGCTCACCTGCACGGCGCCAAACACGCATACGACCATCATTGGCACCAAGGCAGAAGCGACTCCCATCGCTGAAGACGACACGTCTCCATTCGTCCCTCCATTCACGCCTGTCGCGACACCACTGGAGGCGGGCTGCACGATGTTGGGGCGTGAGCGGAAGACGGCCTAACGGTGTGCGGGACCGTAGCCCAGCTTCATGGAGACGGTTGCGAATGGTCCTCGCCGATACCCCAGGAGCAACAGTGTCCCTAATTTGCTGGGAAGTGGCGGTGCGGTCCCCTACGGCACTGCGTAGGATCCTACGGTCTTGGCGTGCATCCGTGCGTCGCTGCGGTCCGGTCCCAGGTCGACGGGCACGTGCACCTTCCGCCGACCACTGGCGACTACATCGATGTACTGTGGAGACCTCACGCCCCACGTGTTGAGCAATTCGGCGGTACGTCCACCCGGCCTCCCGCATGCCCACTATACGCCCTCGCTCAAAGTCCGTCAACTGCACATACGGTTCACGTCCACGCTGTCGCGGCATGTTACCAGTGTTAAAGACTGCGATGGAGCTCCGTATGCCACGGCAAACTGGCTGACACTGACGGCGGCGGTGCACAAATGCTGCGCAGCTAGCGCCATTCGACGGCCAACACCGCGGTTCCTGGTGTGTCCGCTGTGCCGTGCGTGTGATCATTGCTTGTACAGCCCTCTCGCAGTGTCCGGAGCAAGTATGGTGGGTCTGACACACCGGTGTCAATGTGTTCTTTTTTCCATTTCCAGGAGTGTAGATACGGTAGATGATGAGAGAGTAATTAACGTGCATCATTCAGCAACACCAACAACAGAAAAATGCAATGAGTATACAATCCAGAACACGTGAAACTCTTATGCCAAATAGCGGCAAACATGTGGTTAAAGTTTTATATCATCAGACCAAATTGTACACATATACTCGTAGGTGGAATTAAAGACTAGTGGGCTATGAACGGATAATTCCGTTACTGCCTCAGGAAGTTAATGAGAAAACAGAGAAGTCGCTCATTTGACGAAAAAGACTGAACGGACTTTCAGCCTATGTGTTGTTGTACCTTGTATACTTTACTTGCTACACAGAGAAACATTTTTTTTCTGAAAATACTGTCTTTGAAACCCCAACCAGACAAATAAACTGCATAGGTACCAGCGGTGTAAGTGGGAAAACTGTCTAACAAGATAAACAGTATATTAAAAAATACACCCTGAAAGCTAGCATTCAGAACTACCAACAACCCAAACACGAAATTCCGCTCTGGAAGAACCAAAGTACAAGAATGCGCGTACAAAATTACGTACAAAATTACGGGTGACAGTTATAATAAAGTTTACGTTGGACAAACAGTACGAAATTTTAACATCAAATTTGGGGAACATACTAGAGATACTGATAGCAATCAGTAAAGCCACGTCATACATTTTGAAGAACCAAAACCATACCGACAAAATGGAAACTGCACTTCAAATGTTACACACAATATCAGAAGGACTCTAATGAACATACTGAAAGAATTGGAAATTTATATAAACATGAAAAATTAACCGCACGACATATTAAACGAACAGACCGTCTTCAGACACAGATATTACGTAGAAAATTTTGTTGGCATTCTGGAACATGACAACGGATAAAAAATAAACAACCAAAGATTACACAATCAACTAAATCATCTGCAACTCAAGCAATACCACTGACTAGAAATAACCACTTTGTAAACATACAGCATCATCGTGATTGTATTTTACTATCATAAAAAAGCCACAATTGGCAAAGGGATTCATCAATGGCAATACGACCGAAATAGCACTATTGTAAGAAACAGAATAAAACTATTAGCAGGTAACTTGGAAGATTCAATTTAAAATAGCACTGTTGTACGAAATGTAATAAAAGTATTAGCAGTTAACTTGGCAAATTCAATTTAAAATGTAATGTTACAACGTGTTTCATACTGCAGACACAATAATACAAAAAAAGAAACTATCCTACCACTCTCATACAAACAAGGTCCTTTTTTTTAATTCGAACTCTCGTTTTATATTCGTTTGGCCAAAGGAAAACGCTATGTACTGCTAGCTATGTAATGATGCAGAACGTAAACCTTTACACTCGGACGAGTAGAGATCGCCGTGCTTTATCGCGACCGGCACAACGCACATTGTGTACAAGTACACTGGTTGGTTTTCCAGCTGGCCTCACAGGGTATGCAGGAGAACTTTTAAAAATTTTGGAAGGTAGGACATAGGTACCGGCAGAAGTGAAGCTGTGAGGGGTATTGTGAGATATGCATGGGTAGTTCAGTCGATAAGAGACTTGTCCTTGCATGCCAATGTTCCTGCTTCGACTTTCGATTCTTTACACAGCTTTAATCTTCCAAGGTGTTAAAAATTTTTGCTTTCACCAAACACCAGATTTTGATCTCACAGATGCGTTAAGATGTGCGCTTTCGGAAAGACTTCCTTCTTTTGTTTGCCTCCTTGCATCTAGCAGGCCACTGTGACCGATCGGTTCTAGGCGCTTCAGTTCGGAACTGCGCTGCTGCTACGGTCGCAGGTTCGAATCCTGCCTCGGGCATGGATGTGTGTGATGTCCTTAGGTTAGTTTTGTTTAAGTAGTTCTAAGTCTAGGGGACTAATGTCCTCAGATGTTAAGTCCTATAGTGTTTAGAGCCATTTGAACCATTTTGAACCTTTAACCTAAACCTATAAACGTAGTTAGTTTCAGTCAGTCGAATTCCGCCATCTCTATTCTTGAAAAATGTAAAGGAAGGAAGTCTCATGCTTAAAATGTCATATCTTTCGAACTGCATGTCGTAGAATGATATAATTTTGCAGGTATACTCGTGGCATTTGTGGATGCCGACTGAAAAATGTGTCCTGAACAGAGTTAGTGTCAAAGAAGTAATAAATTAAAAGGTTATTCCTGATGTTGCAGTTTTACTGCAAGAGGGACGAAAATGTACTAAGCGACAAACATTTTCCCTTTTCAGAGATGAAGTGTTTAAGAGGTTTGAAATTAAGTGTAAAGTCCGTTGGAAGTCGCTAAGTGGCCTCATTCTCAAATACTGGATGAATATAGTCTCCGTAATTTTCGCGCTGTGTGTTATGTTGCCTCAAATGTGTTTCTGTGAATTCCTAAGGGACCAAACTGCTGAGGTCATCGGTCCCTGGACTTACACACTACTTAAGCTAACTTAAACTGACTTATGCTAAGAACAACACACACACACCCATGCCCGAGGAAGGACTCTAACATCCGGCGGGAGGTATGCTGCCTCAAGAAATATACGCAGTTTCTAACTGTAGTACCTCATTTCTGTTCAAAAAAATTGTTCAAATGGTTCTGAACACTATGGGACTTAACATCTGAAGTCATCAGTCCCCTAGAACTTCGAACTACGTAAACCTAACTAACCTAAGGACATCACACATATCCATGCCCGAGGCAGGATTGGAACCTGCGACCGTTGCGGTCGCGCGGTTCCAGACCGAAGCGCCTAGAACCGCTCGGCCACCCCGACCGGCTCATTTCTGTATTAAAGCTTTAACATAAGAGTATAGCTCTTAAGGAGTAGATTATAACAGCATTGTAAACTGTATGAAACACTGAAAATCAAATCTGTGTAATCCCTGGAAGCCGTTGGAGCGGCAACCTGCAACTGGAAACCTGCCCCAGTTTGGCCGTTTACTAATATTAACTAAAGTAAAAACTAAACTTCGTCCGAAGTCATGTCATCCATATACGTCTCTGGATGCGTATATCGAGTAGCGTGTGGTCAGCACGGCACACTCCTGGCCCTTGTCAGTTTACGAGAACGGCGCAGCTCCTCAATATTGCTCTCACAAGGGCTGAGTGCCCCTCCACCAACAGCACTCGGCAGACCGGACTGTCACCCATCCAAGTGCTAGCCAAGGCCGATAGCATTGAATTTCGGTGGCCTCACGGTGAAACCTTCCCGTCTCCTCTATATCTCTTTTGTTTACGCAACCTTCCCTTCTACAATAACCTGTGAAACCTTCCCCTAGGATTTCTATCTGTTGTTTAATAATAACAAATGAAATCTTCCCTTTGAAATTAATTCTCTTTCTCAATAATAATAACAAGTGCAATCTTATGCTGCTTATTAAAAGTGATTTTCTGATTATTTTGACGAAACATAGAATGTGTCGTCGTCGTGGCCCTCAGTCGTTACCTGCAATAACCCAAAACTGTTCCTTACCTTTTTTACTGTTACTGGATCGCCATCTGACTGCTACATCGAAATGCGACATGAATATACTTACTCTGTTTTACTATACTGCTGCTGGTGGGCTGTCATAATAAGTGGCTGTATTTATTACCACAGCCGACGTCATTCTTTAATTAATTTAACTGAAGTTACGTAATTCATAGTTAAAAATTTTCTTGACAATAATAAAATTTTGCAAAGTTTGACATTGATGGTTTTTGGGATGGATTATAAACAGTAATGAAATATTGCTCGTAAAATTAATTATGATTTTACAAACGTTCAAATGGGACTTACTTTTTACAATAATCTTACAACTAGCATTGCGCAAACATACCTTCAGTAGTCTTGAGTTGCTCAAAAAAAATAATTCAATAATATTAGTTCCTCTTATGATAATAGTTAGCTGATGTCTCTTACATCCGTTTATAATCTCTTGTAAATCATAGCTGGTGGCAGGCAGGCACACTGCTACTCTCAACCTCTCGCTTCAGACCTGCTTCCGACTCGCTTCACTTCTCGCTTACTACTGACTTCCTACGAACGCTAAAGTGCGGTCTCTCCCACCAACAATATTTTCTGGTGCAGACAATCCCTGCTATCATTACAAAATGTATCAATGCGCGGTTTTCCCGCTCTTTTCTTAAAATGTATCCATACGCGGTCTCTCCCGCCCTTTTTAAAATTACACTCCTAGAAATGGAAAAAAGAACACATTGACACCGGTGTGTCAGACCCACCATACTTGCTCCGGACACTGCGAGAGGGCTGTACAAGCAATGATCACACGCACGGCACAGCGGACACACCAGGAACCGCGGTGTTGGCCGTCGAATGGCGCTAGCTGCGCAGCATTTGTGCACCGCCGCCGTCAGTGTCAGCCAGTTTGCCGTGGCATATGGAGCTCCATCGCAGTCTTTAACACTGGTAGCATGCCGCGACAGCGTGGACGTGAACCGTATGTGCAGTTGACGGACTTTGAGCGAGGGCGTATAGTGGGCATGCGGAAGGCCGGGTGGACGTACCGCCGAATTGCTCAACACGTGGGGCGTGAGGTCTCCACAGTACATCGATGTTGTCGCCAGTGGTCGGCGGAAGGTGCACGTGCCCGTCGACCTGGGACCGGACCGCAGCGACCCACGGATGCACGCCAAGACCGTAGGATCCTACGCAGTGCCGTAGGGGACCGCACCGCCACTTCCCAGCAAATTAGGGACACTGTTGCTCCTGGGGTATCGGCGAGGACCATTCGCAACCGTCTCCATGAAGCTGGGCTACGGTCCCGCACACCGTTAGGCCGTCTTCCGCTCACGCCCCAACATCGTGCAGCCCGCCTCCAGTGGTGTCGCGACAGGCGTGAATGGAGGGACGAATGGAGACGTGTCGTCTTCAGCGATGAGAGTCGCTTCTGCCTTGGTGCCAATGATGGTCGTATGCGTGTTTGGCGCCGTGCAGGTGAGCGCCACAATCAGGACTGCATACCACCGAGGCACACAGGGCCAACACCCGGCATCATGGTGTGGGGAGCGATCTCCTACACTGGCCGTACACCACTGGTGATCGTCGAGGGGACACTGAATAGTGCACGGTACATCCAAACCGTCATCGAACCCATCGTTCTACCATTCCTAGACCGGCAAGGGAACTTGCTGTTCCAACAGGACAATGCACGTCTGCATGTATCCCGTGCCACCCAACGTGCTCTAGAAGGTGTAAGTCAACTACCCTGGCCAGCAAGATATCCGGATCTGTCCCCCATTGAGCATGTTTGGGACTGGATGAAGCGTCGTCTCACGCGGTCTGCACGTCCAGCACGAACGCTGGTCCAACGGAGGCGCCAGGTGGAAATGGCATGGCAAGCCGTTCCACAGGACTACATCCAGCATCTCTACGATCGTCTCCATGGGAGAATAGCAGCCTGCATTGCTGCGAAAGGTGGATATACACTGTACTAGTGCTTACATTGTGCATGCTCTGTTGCCTGTGTCTATGTGCCTGTGGTTCTGTCAGTGTGATCATGTGATGTATCTGACCCCAGGAATGTGTCAATAAAGTTTCCCCTTCCTGGGACAATGAATTCACGGTGTTCTTATTTCAATTTCCAGGAGTGTATATCAATGTGCGGTCTCTCCGGCCAACAGTACCTTGGTTCAGACATTTCCTGCTACCACAATTATTTCCAACATGACAACTATTAATTATTCCTACTTAATCCTATTGATAAAATATAAACATCTTTCATAAATTGTGGTTTGAGAATGTTGTTGTTGTGGTCTTCAGTCCTGAGACTGGTTTGATGCAGCTCTCCATGCTACTCTATCCTGTGCAAGCTTCTTCATCTCCCAGTACCTACTGCAACCTACATCCTTCTGAATATGCTTAGTGTATTCATCTCTTGGTCTCCCTCTACGATTTTTACCCTCCATGCTGCCCTCCAATACTAAATTGGTGATCCCTCGATGTCTCAGAACATGTCCTACCAACCGATCCCTTCTTCTAGTCCAAGTTGTGCAACAAGCTCCTCTTCTCCCCAATTCTATTCAATACCTCCTCATTAGTTATGTGATCTACCCATCTAATCTTCAGCATTCTTCTGTAGCACCACATTTCGAAAGCTTCTATTCTCTTCTTGTCCAAACTATTTATCGTCCATGTTTCACTTCCATACATGGCTACACTCCATACAAATACTTTCAGAAACGACTTCCTGCCACTTAAATCTATACTCGATGTTAACAAATTTCTCTTCTTCAGAAACGCTTTCCTTGCCATTGTCAGTCTACATTTTATATCCTCTCTACTTCGATCATCATCAGTTATTTTGCTCCCCAAATAGCAAAACTCCTTTACTACTTTAAGTGTCTCATTTCCTAATCTAATACCCTCAGCATCAGCCGACTTAATTCGACTACATTCCATTATCCTCGTTCTGCTTTTGTTGATGTTCATCTTATACCCTTCTTTCAAGACACTGTCCATTCCGTTCAACTGCTCTTCCAAGTCCTTTGCAGTCTCTGACAGATTTACAATGTCATCGGCGAACCTCAAGGTTTTTATTTCTTCTCCATGGATTTTAATACCTACTCCGAATTTTTATTTTGTTTCCTTTATTGCTTGCTCAATATACAGATTGAATAACATCGGGGGTCTGAGAATAGACAATAGAAATATACACGTCTTATAACGGGAACCGTGTTAACGACTGCGGCACGGCTGTTGGACGCTTAGTAATGTAGATACGACAATTGCTCTCTCTTGCTTGAAATCTCTAGTCAGTTTTCAGGCATTCATGATTGAGTCAGAAGTAAACTTTTACCTGTGAAAAGCGACCTCAGTTCGATTTCCGATCTAATATAACTCGTTTCCTTTAATCTCTCACTGAGATCAGTGACATCGAAAACCCTTAAAAATGTAAATAAGTTATACACAACTGCAACCAGTCACTTTTTTCCAATAATAATGCTTTATTACATGAACCGGTATTCGAACCTTTTCAGGTTCATCTTCAGATGGTTTCGGGAGGATCCGGGAAGTTACATCATTACTGGTAGTAGCATAATGCTGGGTGCAGGTTTGCGACAGTATAGGCAGTATGTTACAAGCAACAGTTATAAAGCGCATGCTGGATGCTGGTAAAGTGTCCCTGCCAAAGTGTAAACTAATGTAGTTTGTGTGAAAGTGTTCTGGACATCATAATGGAGGCAGACAGATACGAAAAAAGCTGCCTACTACCAGTAATGATCTAACTTCCCGGATCCTCCCGAAACCATCTGAAGATGAACCTGAAAAGGTTCGAATACCGGTTCATGTAATAAAGCATTATTATTGGAAAAAAGTGACTGGTTGCAGTTGTGTATAACTTATTTACATTCAATATACAGTCACGGTTCTAAAATATCCGTAATGGATAAGCATAACCCTTAAAAACTTTACGCTACACTCATCCGTTAAATTGACTTCAGAAAGCTTAGCGAATTGTTTTAAAGTTATGTGATGGAGATCCTGGATGCCACGGATCCGCCATAGCATGGGCCTGAATGCGCGCCACTTTCGCTGTTTCCGTTACGTGCGGGATGGAGGGTAGGTTTCCGCTGCTCGGCCCTCCCGCTGCTCCTCGGCGGCCGGAACTCGTATTTCCGCACAGGGAGTGCCGGCCAGCCCCCCGGCCCCAGACAAACACTTTTTATCCCCTCCCGGTCCACGGCCCTCCCCCTGCCGCCAGCGCTATTGACGAGCGGCCGGGAGCCCGCCGCGGCCTCCTACGTCACTATCAGCTGTGCCGACGTCACGGGACGCGGAAGCCCCAGGCGGGAGCACCGTTATGCCCACTCCCACGCACTTCCTCCCACCTGCCGCATTCTCTGGCCGAGCGTCTCCAGAGAAGAAAGTGGCTCCCACCGAAAGCGGTCGCCTCGAAAGAAACGGAAAGCGGCCGAGTGCACGAGATGCGACAGCTGTTCTTCCTACGGGAGGAATGACCCCAGTCAGTGTGACCTCTGCCATCCGTCAATGTCTCTGTGCAGCTACTTGCTACCACATTCCACGGTCTTCGTGTGCCATTCCATATTCTTTAGACTTCAACTTTCACTTCTTCTCGAAGTTAAGAAAAAGATATTATACAGGGTGTCCGAAAAGTCTTTCCATGATTACATAAATTGATGACTCAGGCTAGAAATAAGATACAAATATGAAACTGATGTCTAATTGTTTACAAACTATCAAAGTTTTGTTCCATCATCTTTCGGGCGTGCACTCGGGACAGCGACAATTCTTCTTGCGATATTTCGGCTAAAAACCTCCCAACCATCATCAAGGCGAGTCGGAGACAGAGTTCATAGCGTTTGCGTGAGCCTATTTATACGGAGAGTCACGTGATACAAAGCTGCTGAGGATTGAAAGCGCATGCGTCAAAGATATCAAAGTCGCCACTACTGCGCTAGTCATGGATAAGATGTATATAGCAAAGATAAACATATAAGCGCAGAGGGCAAACAAAGTAGTGCTGCTGCGAATTCACCGTGCTTGTAAATAAATAATTAATCTTTAAAAGTGGTGACATCTGCATCTTCACTTCCGACAATTGTTACCACTTATTAAGATTAATTATTTATTTACAAGCACGGCGAATTCGCAGCAGCACTATTTTGTTTGCCCTCTGCGCTTATATGTTTATCTTTGCTATATACATCTTATCCATGACTAGCGTAGTAGTGGCGACTTTGATATCTTCGACGCATGCGCTTTCAATCCTCAGCAGCTTTGTATCACTTGACTCTCCGTATAAATAGGCACGCGCAAACGCTATGAACTCTGTCTCCGACTCGCCTTGAAGATGGCTGGGAGGTTTCTAGCCGAAATATCGCAAGAAGAATTGTCGCTGTCCCGAGTGCACTCCCGAAAGATGATGGAACGTTATGTTCGCCGGGAAAACTTCAAGAATCATATCAAAGTTTTTTTCACACATCAGTAAACCTTTACATGAGCACCCTTGGTAGCACGTAGCACATCTAGGCGATATTCAATTTCCGTCCACACATTAGCCAACATCACTGCAGGGATCGATTCAACGACTGTGGTTATCCGTTGCCACAGGGTTTCAAGATCTGGTACACGTGTTCAGTAGACCTCGTCCTTGATATACCCCATAAAAAGAAGTCTAATGGGGTTATGTCAGGAGAGCGGCCGGCCGGAGTGGCCGAGTGGTTCTAGGCGCTACAGTCTGGAACCGCGCGACCACTACGGTCGCAGGTTCGAATCCTGCCTCGGGCATGGATGTGTGTGCTGTCCTTAGGTTAGTTAGGTTTAAGTAGTTCTAAGTTCTAGGGGACTGATTTCCTCAGCAGTTAAGTACCATAGTGCTCAGAGCCATTTGAACCATTTTCAGGAGAGCGTGGATGCCAAACCGTTGGCCCAACACGACCAATCCATCGCCTGGGAAAGTTCATATCGAGATAGGCACGGACGTCCAAACCCCAATGAGGCGGTGCACCGTCTTGCTGAAACAAGACAGCCCGCATCTCGTGGTCGTGCGGTAGCGTTCTCGCTTCCCACGCCCGTGTTCCCTGGTTCCATTCCCGGCGGGGTCAGGGATTTTCTCTGCCTCGTGATGGCTGGGTGTTGTGTGCTGTTCTTAGGTTAGTTAGGTTTAAGTAGTTCTGAGTTCTAGGGGGACTGATGACCATAGATGTTGAGTCCCATAGTGCTCAGAGCCATTTTTGAAACAAGACATCGGGGTAATACTGAAGCAGCTGAGGAACAGCATACAGTTGCATCATGTCCAGGTAAACTGCAGATGTGATGGTAGCCTCAGCGAAGAAGAATGGCCCGATAATTCGATCGTGCAATAGCGCGCACCAAACATTCACCTTTGGACTGCCTCTGGTGCACTCCATGACCTCGCCAGGGGGTTGTGAACCCCAAATGCGCACATTATGGCGACTCACTACTCCACTGACAAAAAAGGTCGCTTCGTCGGAAAAGGCAATTCGTCTGAGATAACCATCATCGTCCTCAATACGTGATAGCATTTCGACCGCAAAGTCATATCGACGTGTACTGTCATTGGGCAAGAAGGCCTGAACGATTTGCACTTTGTATGCACGAAACAATAAACGTTTGTGTAAAATGTCGTGGGGAGAGCTTTTTGGCATTTGTGATTCACGTGAGGCCCTGCGCACCGATTTCTTCGGACTTCGCAGAAAAGACTGCCTTACAGCTTCCACCCTGTCTGCTGAGGTCCTTGGTCGACCAGACCTCGAAAGGTCAGCAACCGATCCTGTGTTCTTGAACTTCTCATACCAAGCTTTAATGCTCTTGACATCAGGTGGATTCCTTCCAAATGTTGTCTGAAAGTGTCTCTGCACTGTGGTTGGTGATCGTGTCTCATGGTACCACAGGACACACTGTGCCTTCACCTGATTGGTTAACATGGCTTCTTGGGCACTGCACCTCATCCACTACTTACGTACTGCGAACCTAAAACGGGAAAAAAAGCTTTGATAGTTGTAAACAATTCGACACAAGTTTCATATTTGTATCTTACTTCTAGCTTGAGTTTTCAATTTATGTAATCAGGGAAGGTCTTTTCGGACACCCACCCCAATGCTCTCTGAAACGTAACGACTTTTGTACATACAGGAGAGTAGATGAAGATAAGATGTTACTGAGTTTATGCCATAGCGCACAGCGTGTAACGTGTTAAACGGCTCTCCTCAATCATTAGAGGAAATGTACCTGGGAAGAAAGCGACTGTGTCTTAGTGCTAATATTACAGTAATCTGAGCACCAAGAGTTGAAGAAATGTGTAGCGCTGCAAGAGAGCAATCGAAACGAAACATGGGCTGCAATAAAATTTTAGGGCAGTTTTAGATGAGCAACAGGAGGACATACACTAACAAAAGAGTACAGTAAGAAGAAAATATATATAACACTATGACGTCAAAAAAAGTGCAACGTTAGATATTCAGTGCACAATGTGTGTACAAAATTGTTGAATTTTAGACCGTAACGTATGTTTTACTACAGTAAAGCAAAGCCTGCGTCTTAATAAAGTACGCCTACCAATAGCTGAATCGATCAAGATAAATGATGATATTTTGCCGTGCGTCCACCCACACAAAAATCTCTCGTCTTTGTGATTACGCTACACACTCCCAATTTCAAAAAATGGTTCAAATGGCTCTGAGCACTATGGGACTCAACTGCTGTGGTCATAAGTCCCCTAGAACTTAGAACTACTTAAACCTAACTAACCTAAGGACAGCACACAACACCCAGCCATCACGAGGCAGAGAAAATCCCTGACCCCGCCGGGAATCGAACCCGGGAACCCGGGCGTGGGAAGCGAGAACGCTACCGCACGACCACGAGATGCGGGCTCCCAATTTCAACGGAATGAATTGCATAGATCATTTATTTCAGTTTTAAATAAAATTTAATGAAAAGACGACCACATCTCTCTATATGAGCATAGCCTAAGAGTTAGTAATGTTTGTCAGGAATTTGGGTTCCAGTAAGAGTGGTTATTGTTAGCTAAAATCTGAAATATATTTCAAAGGAAAAATACTAAAACAAAATTATACAAAATGTAACAGTTCAATGTAGCTCACTACGATGAACACAGATTTGTCCAAGAAACAATCTTAACAATAATAAATGAAGATGTCTATAGACTTATTGCTGCGAGTTATCTTATGGATGTAATCCGCTACCCACGTTAAATGGAAATATCAGGAATAAGTAACAAATGTCGAAGTGTAAAGCTTTGGAGCATTTAACGTAATTTGGCAAGAGAAGTCTACTAGTATCAAACTTAAGCCTTAACTTGAAGAAGAGCACAGCATTGCATGGTAGTAAAACATGAAAAAATGGTTCAAATGGCTCTGAGCACTATGGGGCTTAACATCTGAGGTCATCAGTCCCCCTAGAACTTAAAACTACTTAAAACCTAAGGACATCACCCACATCCATTCCCGAGGCAGGATTCGAGCCTGCGACCGTAGCGGTCCCGCGGTTCCAGACTGAAGCGCCTAGAACCGTTCGGCCACCACGGCCGGCGTGAAACATGAACTGCGGGAAAAACGAAGAAAAAAAAAGAGAATCAAAGCATTTTAGATGTGGCGGTACAGAAGAATTTTGTCAATTAGATGGAATGATAATGTAAGGAACGAGGAAGTTCTCCACAGAATCGGGGAGGAAAGGTATATAAGGAAAACATTGACAAGAAAAAGGGACAGGATAACAGGACATCTATTCAGACTTCAAGGAATAACTTCCTTGGTACTAGAGGGAGCTGTAGAGGGTAAAAAGTGTAGAGGAAGACAGGGTTTAGAATACATCCAGCAAATAATTGAGGACGTAGGTTGCAAGTGCTATCCTGTACAAGCGGAAAGTTCCGTGATTCAATAGCTGGAAGAGTTTCTGAAGTAGACAGTTTCCCACTTATTAAATTCTACAAATGCAGATTTGTAGGAACTTGTGCCTTTAATAAGAAGCAGTTTTCAGTTGGGTGCTGTATGGTCTCTTTCAATGTAATTCTACAATGTGTCTGTGAACTGTCTGGGTCCTCTTACGCCACTAATTATCTTGACGATGCTATGTTACGTATTATTTGCAAAATCAATGCGGCATCTCCGAGCACCCGTAGGCGGAAAGAACAAAGCCAACCTCGGTGGCTCAATCTACAAACCAAAAAGTGAGGGTTTACGATCCCATCTCGAGCCAAGAGATCTTTTCCTGTCAGTAGAAGCCTCTTTCACCTGTGGCATTGACCTTTTAATGTGAAAATGATACGTGGCGCCGTGGTTTGGCTGAGTAAGTTCAGTTCGAAGGTCGGAGGAAGGCAACGGCAGACAACCTCTAATAGGATGATGCTTAGTAAAGCGCTGTACTGTTCGGTGAGACAGTTACCTTTTCTTATGGTTCTGTGCCATAGGTGTTCCAAAGCTAATCGATACAGCTCCACACCAGCTGTGATGGGATTTAGAATTTCCTAGCTGTTAGTTCCTTTTCGTCGTTATTCGTTTGTGGTCTGCGGAACTTTCCTCTCCTCTGCAATCCCATAGTAGCACTTGCACCGAAGTGGGTGTTACAGGGTCCGTCACGATGTATATGATCTAGTGGATGACGTAGGACAATGAATGAAGCTGTTGGCCGATGATGTTGTTGCCCTAAGGAAATGCAGTTCACCTAAGAAATACAGCTTGCAGAACCCTCGATAGACATGTTCTCTTGTTCATTAGTTGGGTATCTTAACAGATAGTATTAATAAACGAACAGCGCGTGTTGTCATGAATCCAGGCAGTAGGCAAGAGAGCATTACGGAAATGCTCAGCAAATTCCGGAGATAGTCGGTACAGTAGAGGTGCTGAGCACACACAGTCTTATTGTGAAACTCCGAGAGGCTACGGTCAAAGAAGAGTGCGAAAACAAGGTATTCCCGTCTGCATACATTTCGCGAAATGGCCATGACGGGAACATCGTAAAATTTGAGCTCAGGTGCGGTAGCTTAGCGACGCTCGCGAATGGAACAGGAAATTAAGAAACTGAAGAGTCGTCCACCAGAGATCGGACTGTGCCTAGGGGGATGGCGTTGTGCAATCAAAATGGAGCAGGCCAATATATCATTTTAGTGAGTACATGGGAATTGTAGTGAGTACATGGAAATTTAAAAACAGTTAAATCAAAATTATTTCTACGTGTAATGAGCTACGTAGCATTGACGGATTGAAGGAAATATACTGCTTTTAAAAAAATGAAGTACTCAGAGGCATCGTCGGATGACGATGTAGCTTCGTACACATACACTCCGTCGGCGTATAGCGTAACTTTTTGAAAAGTGAATGAAACAAGTTATTCCGTTAAATTTGGAATGAAATGTTTTGTTAAAAATTCTCTTTTATGTTTGTTAAAAGCCACAACTAATTTTTCTCAGGTCACTATCGCCAGAAATATCATACGTATTCCAACGTGAAGATGAAAAAAATAATCTTTCTTTAATGTTAAGCGATAAGCCAATTAAAAACAATGCAAATTATTTGCTTTTTTGTGATGCTTGATGCTCCAGTATAGCTGCCTATGTGCAATAGCAACGTATACATATATAGAAAATATTTTTTAATAAAACTGTACGTCTGGCCTAAAAATTGTATTGGAAAATATTGCAAGACGCCGTTTTTTATTTATTGACATTAATCACTTCAATACTTTCAGAATTAAATGACTATTAAAAACGTTTTTATCATTTTGTCATTAATGGCGTCGCTTCAACAGTGCACTTAAACAAAATGGCCAGGGCAACATTTAATTATTACGTAACTAAATCATGGATAGGGGAGGTACTTTCTTGCTACTAACAAAAACACACACTAAAGTAGTTATTTGGATATATGTTTAACCAAAATTATAATAATGCTACAGATAATTGTATTAATTACAGACCGTGATTTACATGCGTCCATCAGCTTGGACATCAGAACCAAGAAGACACAAAAGGCAATGAAACAAAAAAAGTGCTTTTCTTTTATACCACGAGGCAAACATTACAATTAATACGATTCTAAGAGCGCATATAGCGCTTCTTTATTGTTGAATATCGATAAGTTACTTTTTGGACTCCTTCTTTTTCCGGAGGCTATGCTATAGGTGATTTTACAAGTCGTGACATAGTGACAAAAAAGTTGTCAGCGGTTCAGGAAAATATTTGCTTTACTATAATTTCAGTCTTGGATCACAATGTCTGTAATTAGATTATTAATTTCAGTCAGTAATGACCATCTTCAGTCTTCGAAAAATATAAGCCCGTTGAGGTAGCCTAATTTACAAACACACTCCTAACTATAAGACTGTTAAGCAGAAAACACTATAAAACAACTGTACAAATTTCACACCTCAGTAGAAACGTGTTGTATTATGCATGTATAATGCAACACCTTTCTACACAGGTATGGTTATGTTGTACAGTTGGTCTATAGTGTTCTCTGCTTACCATCGTTATAGTTAGAAGGGCGTTTGTAAAGGCTATCTGTATGTGCGTACAGCATATTTTTCTAGTAAATAAATAATTCAAGAACAATCTTAATCGCATTTATTATTGTTATAATACCGCCAAGCGGTTTCAACCCGACATAGGAATCATCTTCTGGGCGTTTCCTGCCGTTACGTAGACAGGAGTGACACCACCAGCAGTCGACCAATGGTGCAAACGCCCAGAAGATGACTCCTACGTCGGGTTGAAACCGGTTGGCGGTATTATAACAATAATAAATGTGATTAAGACTGTTCTTGAATTAGTGATTAATCATACTAATCGCTGCTTCTGTCCACAACCACGTTGTCAAAAAAAAATATTTTTCTAGGTCTGAAGATGACCATTACCAATCGAAATTATTCATGTTCGGTGTTTTTACGAGGCCTGTTAGTGTACGTAAGGGGAGTGAACAGCGTCAGATGCTGAGTGAGGGAGCTCTGACGGCAGGACGCAGATAACCTGCTTCCCATGTACTGTATTACCTCTCACGCATCAATATCGTGGAGCCATTTTTCAATAGGGCAATGACTCGTCCACAAATGGCACGAGTCTTTATGAACTGTCTCAGTAGCGTTCAGGTACTACCACGGTCAACGACATCCTACAGAACATGTATGGGACCAGCTCGGACGCTAATTCCGTTTCAGTGTCAGCACCGTGGATATCATGGACAAATTACAACAGTTGTGGGTCACTTATTTCTGGAGACGATACAACGACTAGAATGAGATTTTCACTCTGCAGCGGAGTGTGCTCTGATATGAAACTTCCTGGCAGATTAAAACAGTGTGCTGGACCGAGACTCGAACTCGGGACCCTTGCCTTTCGCGTGCAAGTGCTCTACCAATACAACAACTGTGACACATCCTTCCCATACAAATCACTGTATGCATCCAGAACCAGAGAAGGTGCAACGTCATATGGTACGTGAGCACATACTACGCCAAATTTCATTACTTCGCCTCCCCGCTTACTGGATGTTTCATTTTCTTTTCTCCTTTTTTATCAGGCATTGTATAAAGCTTGTATTATCAGAAGTAACAAGGAACGGAAAATTCACGAAATGTCTTAAAAGTAGGCGATTATCGTCACAACAACGCGTAATTATTAACAATGTAGAGAAATTCACCACGCAGTAGCATACCACTCGCAAGCTGAGTAGGAAGATGGAAAAATGACGCTGTGTATGATGCGCCTCAACCCAAAAAATTTAGATTAGGTTTACCCCCGACTTTTGTCTAAACTTCTATGTTCCAGCCGAAACAGCGAATGGCCGTATTGGCGTTTGCTGCGTCCAGATCCTCAGAAACATAGAGGGCGGACCAGGTGGAGTTTTCGCGAAGCCCGCAGCCAGCTGTGTGCAGGTTGGACGCAGCAGCTGGTGTGTCCGCGCTGTGTGTTGTGGCGGCGGCAGGTGTGGTGTGGGGAGCGGCGTGTGAGACACAGGGCGGCGCGGCGTTCCCACGGCAGCGCCCCCACCACGGAGCCGGCGCCACCCCTCCCAGGTGCACCCCTGTGCCTCGCACGTCACTGATAACAGCTGGCCCCGCAAGGACGCGCCAAGCCACACCCGCCAGATCCGATCTGACTGCCGACTGCCGACCCTTTGCGCTCTACCGTCACGCAAAGGTCTCCCTATTCAGCTGTCCCTGCGTGACTTCCCTTATTTGTCTTAAACGTTCTAGGATATGGAAACACTGTTCTCGGCAAAATGATTTCACGCATAGGGAAAGTGTTACACAATACGATTTTCATTGGTAGCTCTTTTTATCTAAGGGGTAACCTTTTGGACGAAGTACAATATTTTATTAACATGGCCCGCAGAGTATGTGTCAAATATTATAACACATGCAATGCATCTTTTTGCAAATATATTAAATGTAAGACCGAATTCTGGTCACAAATGGTAGTTTCACATCTGTTGCTTATGCAGACGTATTACATGTTTTTTTGCGAAATATTTGACATGAAACGTTATTAGTAATATACCGCACTGCTCCTCTTTCACGTGTGAAGAGTGCTCAAATGAGGGAGCCGGGTGAAGATCATTCTACTTTTAAAAAAAGTAGCTGTTATAATACTCTACTGGCCATTAAAATTGCTACACCAAGAAGAAATGCAGATCACAAACGGGTATTCATTGGACAAATATACTAGAACTGACATGTGATTACATTTTCACGCAATTTGGGTGCATAGATCCTGAGAAATCGGTACTCAGAACAACCACCCCTGGCCGTAATAACGGCCTTGATACGCCTTGGCATTGAGTCAAACAGAGCTTGGATGGCGTGTACAGGTAGAGTTGCCCATGCAGCTTCAACACGAAACCACAGTTCATCAAGAATAGTGATTGGCGTATTGTGACGAGCCAGTTCCTCGACCACCATTGACCACACGTTTTCAGTTGGTGAGAGATCTGGAGAATGTGCTGGCCAGGGAGGCAGTCGAGCATTTTCTGTATCCAGAAAGCCCCGTACAGGACATGCAACATGCGGTCGTGCATTATCCTGCTGAAATGTAGGGTTTCGCAGGGATCGAATGAAGGGTAGAGCCACGGGTCGTAACACATCTGAAATGTAACGTCCACTGTTCAAAGTGCCGTGAATGCGAACAAGAGGTGACCGAGACGTGTAACCAATGGAACCCCATACCATCACGCCTGGTGATACGCCAGTATGGCGACGACCTATACACGCTTCCAATGTGCGTTCACCGCGATGTCGTCTAACACGGATGCGACCATCATGATGCTGTAAACAGAACCTGGATTCCAGAACGGAATGAACCTGGATTAATCAGAAAAAATGACGTTTTGCCATTCGCGCACTCTGGTTCGTTGTTGAGTACACCATCGCAGGCGCTCCTGTCTGTGATGCAGCGTCAAGGGTAACCGCAGCCATGGTCTCCGAGCTGATAGTCCATGCTCCAGCAAACGTCGTCGAACTGTTGGTGCAGATGGTTGTTGTCTTGCACACGTTCCCATCTGTTGACTCAGAGATCGAGACGTGGCTGCACGATCCGTTACAGCAATGCGGATAAGATGCCTGTCATCTCGACTGCTAGTGATACGAGGCCGTTGGGGTTCAGCACGACGTTCCGTATTACCCTCCTGAACCCACCGATTCCATATTCTGCTAACAGTCATTGAATCTCGACCAACGCGAGCAGCAGAGTCGCGATGCTATAAACCGCAATCGCGATAGGCTACAATCCGACCTTTATCAAAGTCGGAAACGTGATGGTACGCATTTCTCCTCCTTACACGAGGCACCACAACAACGTTTCACCAGGCAACGCCGGTCAAGTGCTGTTTGTGTATGAGAAACAGGTTGGAAACTTTCCTCATGTCAGCACGTTGTAGGTGTCTGCCCCGGCGCCCTCCTTGTGTGAATGTTCTGAAGAGCTAATCATTTGCGTATCACAACATCTTCTTCCTGTCGGTTAAATTTCGCGTCTGCAGCACGTCATCTTCGTGGCGTAGCAGTTTTAATGGGTACTAGTCAATGTGAATACACACAAATTACACTCCTACTCCTTCTTAAGCGAACTATGACCTTACAAAACTATTATCCCAAGATCTTACAGTCATAGGTCAAATACTTTGTTACCGGGAGAGTACCGAATTTAAGCACTGTCAGGCGGCGTCGGCGCTTCTATGGGTGACCATCAGGGTCGCCATTCGCTGTTGACCTTCCGGGGTGCACTCAACCTCGTGAGGCGAATTTAGGAGCTACTGACCGACCGGTAGCCGCTGCAAGCCACGAAAACTGACAGTAGCCGGCAGAGCAGAATGATGACCTCACGCCTCTTCAATCCGCGTCCGATGATGCCAGTCGGCTGAAGATGACACGATGGCCCTTCCGAGGCCTGTTCGGACGAACATTTGAGAAACAAGCCTTTTTTTAAAGATCTGGGATGCCCAAATTACTCGAGGCAGCCTTTGCAGTAGGTACGTGTGCGGCTGTTATACACGAAGAGCACCTGCTCATCATTTATGCAACTGTTCATTCAGGGCACAAAACCATACTATACCATTTCTCGGCAGTATACTTTCTATCAAGAGTGTTAATCCCGCAAGGTATACAAGGTACTGGCGGAAGTAAAGCTGTGCTGAGATAGCTCATTCGATGAACACTTGGCATCAAAATACGAAAGAGACAGGTTCGAGTCCCGGTTCCGCCCACAGCTTTAATCTTCCAGGAAGTTTCAAGTCTGCAACAGGCCTAAACGCTCCCCATAAGACAGCATGTGCTCAACATGCCACAGTATGATGAATAGTGGAAGGTACCTGGCAAACGACTACGATTTTCCCACGCTCATAATATTTTCGCGGGTCATATGAGGAAAGGAATATTGTCAGTACCGTTCTGACTACGGCCAAATTTACCTGATTTTGACCTCGTAACCGTTACACGAGAAAGTATTGATCAGATAATAAAAAATGATTCAAATGGCTCTGAGCACTATGGGACTTAACTTCTGAGGTCATCAGTCCCCTAGAACTTAAAACTACTTAAACCTAACTAACCTGAGGATATCACAGACATCCATGCCCGAGGCAGGATTCGTATCTGCGACCGTAGCAGTCACGCGGTTCCAGACTGTAGCACCTAGAACCGCTCGGCCACTCCGGCCGGCGATCAGGTAGCAATACTTTCTCGTAACATGGGCTTCCAGAGTCTTGAGAGGAACTATTCACAGTATATTTTGAGTATGATGTTATCTTTGATTTGAAGAGCTTTCGTTTCTAAATGTCACTGGAATGGGAAGCACATGTAAACATTTGTTACATTTGTAGGAGTCAAGCTTAAAACTGCATTGCTGTACACAGTTGAAAGTTCCTTTTCGTATTTGCTTATACTGCGGTTTTTAAACATATTTACTTTCTTTTCCACTGCAATATGAGTGTAGATTTAATTCATGTCAAAATGGTATGATCTAGCTACAAAACAAATGAAGCCTTCCAGTGATGGTGACTTATGAATTAATATCCGTGCGAAGCTACGAAACAATTACCACGTCGGACGCAGATATTTTTCAAAGAACTAAAGTTACTCGTGAACCACGTGGTTGCACTTAATATAACAGAAAGAGTGCAAAAAAAGGTAAAAGTGTAATACATTTACTGTCGTCCCATTGCTTCGGATGAACTATAGACATACTACGGCTTGCTATTGATGTTGGTTTTAATGTTTGCTCTACGAAGAGTTTTTTACATGTCTCTTCCTTCCACATAGCATCTGAGTCGAAACTGTCTCTTACTGATAATCATTTTTGTAGACTGAACGTAGGCATGACCGACGCTTTTTTCTGATGTGGCTTTGTAAACACAAACTGAAGTAATCAATCACAGAAACAGAATTCACTGCCGGTAAAATGCTACCGAGACATTTCTGCCGATTAAGTTAGAAAGCAGAACTTTTATGGCCTTTGTCATTTTGCGTAATTAGTAGCGCACTGCTCGCGAAAGGCAGGGATTTATGTTCGAATTTAGGTCATGCACACAGCATTAATTTGTCACACGTAATCACAACTTTTATGTTGAATGCTCCATGTTATTGTTTCCTCCTTCCGATCGGAATTGCGGTTTCGTATTGTTATTCGGATTCGAAATATCGCTGAAGTACCAACGACTTACGCGTGTATCAGCTATAATATCAGCAGACGCCTTTGGTTGTCCTGATAATGACGCTCGTGTCCTAACAGAACAGACGTTGAGCGAGCAGCGGTCAGTCGCGCAGGAGGAACGGAAAGCTGTATGGCCTCGTGGTTCCAGGAGGACTTCGACGCTTACAACTGCGTGATGTGCGAAAATTCTTAGTTTCAGGTCCGCATTCTTCCACAGTAGAAGCGAGTCTTTCCTATGAAAACCTGTAAAGAACAGGGTGAATGGCATAAACATCAATAATACAACACGAACCCGATAGTTAACGCGAGAGACAAACTTAGCACTATTGATTTATTCAGTTGGCTGCTGATTATTACAGAGAACATGTCTAAACGCTGCTGGTAGAATATCTTGTGAACTGTCACCTTCCCCATGTCCTGTCATTTATCATTTACAGAATATTGTATTATTTCGTGAATTAAACGAGTGAATTTATGTAGCATTCACAGTCTGTGTATGTGGAAATTTCAAGATTTGTTACGGTCGCAGGTTCGAATCCTGCCTCGGGCATGGATGTGTGTGATGTCCTTAGGTTAGTTAGGTTTAAGTAGTTCTAATTTCTACGGGACTGATGACCTCCGAAGTTAAGTCCCATAGTGCTCAGAGCCATTTGAACCATTTTTTCAAGATTTGTGCGGTGCTGTACAGCGAACATTGAAACACCTCTGCTTAATCGTATTTGGCTGTGGCACTGCCGTTACTGTGTATGGGTGCGTGAGCTGCGTTCTCGAAGTCCGACAATATAAAGCGAAATTAATTCTTTGAAAAGAGATTTTTCGCTCATATAGCAAGGTCCGCACGCCTCGACTTCGACTTTAAGACAATTGCTAGCATCAAGGAGGAACTTCAACTGCACTAGCTTTAGATATTATAAAGAAAAATAGAAAAAAACTAGAGAGACCACGTCAAACGAATGAGAGGCTGCAAAATTACTAAAACGATCCTGAAGTATAAGCCCAGAGGAAATATCACAAACGTTCTTCAAAAATTCGGCGTGAGTAATTTTGAGGGGGAACGCGCCTATAGGTCTAGTGCTTGAAAAGGTTTAGTATTTTTTAGTAAACTTAATTCTTACTGGCTAACAACACAAATATGTTCCATGGCTGTAAATTGTGGTTCTGTAGAATAAAAAATAACGCAGATGAATACAATAGCAATTATTTTCAATGGTTTCTTTAATAGCTTATAATCGTTTTCCATATAATTAAAATTTTAATTCGTGTGACTCTAAACGCTACAGAGAAATAACGTTTCGATAGCGTTGTACATGACAGTGTGGCTAGCATACCGGTTTGTGTCCAGTTTCGGACAGAGCCCTTCCCCTATTACAACATGTTGAGCTAGGTCCTCGGGAGCCCCGTAAACGTGAGGGTTGCATTCTTCAAAACTTGCTCATGTTGTATTACTAAGGGGAACTAGTTTCGGAATGGCGAGGCCGAATGTCGTGAAATACAGCAGCAGAAGAACGAGTTACATGCCTAAAAGGAATCGTATCAGAATATGTTAATCACTGGCTGAGTAAGTACTCACATCGATTCCGGAAATTTACCGTTTCATTGCGTACAAAAAGCTAGACAGTTCAGTTGTAACGTAAACGAAAATCAGTTGTAAAATGAAGACTTAGACAGACATACTTGAATGAAACGTGAAAAGAATTCGTTTTACGTGCTATAGATGCTTTCCGCGCTTTTGAATACATCTACTTTTTTTGCTACCTTTAATATTACACATGAGAATAATCGAAGGTAGTGCAAAAATGCTTCTCATCCATTACAAAAATTTTCACTTCATAATTCAAGTTATGTTGTTGTACAGTATCACAGAGTGACAGACAAGGTGGCGAAATCACGCTCCCCCCCCCCCCCCCCCCCCCACACACACACACACTCGCCCTTGCTACTTGTGATTTATGTTTATGACCACTAGTAGATATAGTAGATAACTAACAGTGGCATTATGTACTGTACTCTTCTCAACAGCGTTTTTCAAATAAAAACTCCTTTAAAAATATTTTATTGCAACAGTTCCTTCTGCCTGAATTTATAATCAACAATCCTTTCAAGCTCTTTTCTGCAGAATGACGATGTGACGACGGGAACTGTAGCCAGACAGAGATATAAAATAAATTTGAATACAATAATAAGTCTAGGAAAGTCCTGCAGAATGGAGGTAGCCGCAAAATCCAAAAACTCTGCATAAAAAGGGGAAGAAAAGGCTAAACATTGATGCATGCCAACATTGCAATGCCTCAAATGAAGCAAAATCATTTCTCCAGGTGTGAAAGAGGTATGAGAGAGGGGGAAATATCCTCGGGCTTCAGGAAGAATGCAGTAATTCCAATTCCAAAGTAGGTAGTTGCTGACAGATGTGAATACTACCAAACCATCACTACCTTACCAGCATTTTGATAACTCACGGTTACAAAATATTGATGAGACTTATTTAGAGAAAAACAGAGACGCTGGTAAAAGCCGATCTCGGAAAAAATCGATTTGGGTTCCAGAGAGTAGGGAGGCAACATTGACCCTATGACGACTTATCCTAGAAGACAGGTAGAAGAATCTGAAACGTACGTTTGTAGCATTTGTAGATTCAGAGAAAGCTTTTCACAATATTCGATGGACTACACTCTTTGAAATTTTGGTGATAGCGGGGATAAAATACAACGAGCGCAAGATTATTTACAACTTTTACGGGAACTACACTGTAGTTCTGAGTCGAAGGACATGAAAAGGAAGATGTTTTTGAGAAGGCCTTAGGCCGGGATGTAGCCTATCCTCGACGTTATTCAGCCTGTACATTGAGCAAGCTGTGAGGAAAACCAAGTAGAAATTTGGAAAGGTTGTTAAACTTCAGGGAGGATAAATAATTTTTTTTAGTCTGTGACCCTGTAATTATTTCAGAGACAGCAAAGGACTTGGAAGAGCATTTGGATAGAATGGATTGTGTCTTAAAAAGAGATTATGAATATCAACAAAAGCAAAACAAGGATAACGAAATGTAGTATACTTAAATAAGACGACGCTGAGGGAATTAGATTAAGAAATGTGACACCAGAAGTGGTAGATGAGTTTTGCTATGTGCGCCAAAGTAGGGAGGATGTGAAATTCAGTTTAACAATTGCACGAAAAGCATTTATAAAAAAAAGGGAAATTAGTTAACATCTAATATCAGTTTAAGCAAAAAATTGTAAATTTGTGGCAAGGTCTTATTGAACGAAACTTCAGAGGTCATCGGTCCCTAAGCTTACACATTACTTAATCTAACTTAAGCTAACTTACGCTAAAGACGCCACACACACACACACACACACACACACACCCATGCCCTAGGAGGACTCGAACCTCCGACGGGGGCAGCCGCGCGGACCGTGACAAGATGCCTTTTTTTTCCTTTTTTTTGACCTCATTTCGTTCTATATTGTTCGTTGAATTTGTTTGGGACGGACGTCCGATGACACCCGTTCACATTGTCATTGATCCCTTCACTCAGTTTTTTTATTACAGAGGCTAGCTAACCCTCTGACCGAACATGCTGAGTTACCGTGCCGACTCTTAGACCGCGCGGCTACCCCGTGCGGCTCAGTTTAAGTATTCAGGAGTCTATTCTGAGCCGGCCGCGGTGGTCTAGCGGTTCTGGCGCTGCAGTCCGGAACAGCGGGACTGCTACGGTCGCAGGTTCGAATCCTGCCTCGGGCATGGGTGTGTGTGATGTCCTTATGTTAGTTAGGTTTAAGTCGTTCTAAGTTCTCTCTCTCTCCCTCAGCTCCGGTGCCGCTCGTGGTCTCGCGGTAGCGTTCTCGCTTCCCGAGCACGGGGTCCCGGGTTCGATTCCCGGCGGGGTCAGGGATTTTCACCTGCCTCGAGATGACTGGGTGTTTGTGTTGTCCTCATAGTGCTCAGAGCCATTTGAACCATTTTTGAGTCTATTCTGAAGGTATTTGTCTGTACTGTAGCGTCGGATGGAAGTGAAACGTGTTCGATACGTTTTCAGACAACATGACAATATAAACTACTGATATGTATTACTATATAAGAATGCAGAATGTTAGGTAGCTATTTCAAATAACAAACAACTTGGGGAAAAAATAAAATCATTGCACAAATTGACTAAAAAACGAGAACGCTTGCTGGGACACATCCTGTGGCGTCAAGTGCCCGCATCTCGTGGTCGTGCGGTAGCGTTCTCGCTTCCCACGCCCGAGTTCCCGGGTTCGATTCCCGGCGGGGTCAGGGATTTTCTCTGCCTCGTGATGGCTGGGTGTTGTGTGCTGTCCTTAGGTTAGTTAGGTTTAAGTAGTTCTAAGTTCTAGGGGACTGATGACCATAGCTGTTAAGTCCCATAGTGCTCAGAGCCATTTGAACCATTTTTGTGGCGTCAAGTAATCGTCAATTTTGTAATGGAAGCTAGTCTCGGAGTTAAACGTTGCAGAGAAAGACCAGGCCTCGAAAAATGTAAGCAGATTCAAACGGATGTAGGCTGCGGTATGCAGTGTTATGCAGAGATGAATAGGCTTGCACAGGATAGACTAGTAGGGACAGCTGCAGTAAACCAGTCTAGGGACTGAAGACCATACCATCAACATTATTTCACGATCCGTGCGGCTCGCCCCGTCGGAGGTTCGAGTCCTCCCTCGGGCATGGGCGTGTGTGTCGTCCATAGCATAAGTTAGTGTAAGTCAGATTAAGTAGTGTGTAGGCTAGGGATCGATGACCTCAGCAGTTTGGACCCATAAGACCTTACCACAAATTTCCAAATTTTTCACATTTTTTTGCTTGTACAAATTTCTAGCTACTTTTAATAAACAACACAGGATAATTCATTGTTTACGTAGCATTCGGTAATGAAACAATTTTATCATAACCACCACTGCCCCAATTAAACAAAAATGAGAGCTACATGTTTGTTTGGGAGGTAATATTCCGCAGTAGCTATTATATGTCAACTAGCAAAACCGGCGATGCATCGCAACTGCTAAATATGAATGGGAATCTGATATAGGTTCTAATATTCTTCTCTCTCTCTCTCTCTCTCTCTCTCTCTCTCTCTCTCTCTCTCTCTCTCTCTCTCTCTCTCTCTCTCTCTCTCTCTCTCTCTCTCTCTCTCTCTCTCTCTCTCCCTCAGCTCCGGTGCCGCTCGTGGTCTTGCGGTAGCGTTCTCGCTTCCCGAGCACGGGGTCCCGGGTTCGATTCCCGGCGGGGTCAGGGATTTTCACCTGCCTCGAGATGACTGGGTGTTTGTGTTGTCCTCATCATTTCATCATCATCCAGGAAAGTGGCGAAATTGGACTGAGCAAAGGTTGGGAAATTGTACGGGCGCTGATAACCACGCAGTTGAGCGCCCCACAAACCAAACATCATCATCATCATCCCTCAGCTCCTCCATCCAACTTCCTCTGTACATCGTATCCTCCCCCCTCTCTCTGGTCATTTACTCCTTCCCACTCTCTCTCCATCTCCCTCCTCTCCATGTCCACCTACTTCTTCCCCCCTCTCGATGTCCATCACCCCATCACCCGTCTCTCTGATCTTGAGCTTTGCTTGTTGTTATTGCAGATTCAGAGTCCATAATAGTATTCTAATAACATGATGAGCCAGAACTACAACGTTCCTGTTTTCTTTGAAAACACAGTTGTGTATAAGTTAATATATATATGAGAAAGAATGTATATGGGAGAACCAGTTTGCGTAATGGTTTAAATGCCCTGCTGTCATAGTTAAAACTAACTGCAAGAAAGAAAACCAAACCACACAATTTCATAACAGAACACAGCGTAACATTTTCTTTCCCGCATTCGGTTTTAACAGAAAACCAGTACATTGTTGTTAAAAAAATTTATATAGCTTATGTCAATCTGAATGTTCATTAGAGTGTTGTGTAAAAATACGAAGTATATCATTCAAGAACTTTGAGAAATTTTTGGTAACAATGTTAATTTTTTTGTTTATTATATACATATTTGTATATTAAAAATACATCTCGCCCGAATGTTCATTAGATTATCGTATAAAAATTTTAAATAAATGGTAAAGAACCTACCGAGATTGTTGGTAACAACGTCTACCCTTTATGCACTACACCTAAGTTTATATATTTTATTTGTTCAAATAATATGTAGCCTATGTATGTCAATGTTCATTACAGCGTCTTGTAAAAATTTGATGTGAATCGGGAATCGGTCAAGAACTTTTTGTAATAACTTTTAACCTTCATATATATATATACACACACACACACACACACACACACACACACACATATATATATATATATATATATATATATATATATATATATGTGTGTGTGTATATATATATATATATATATATATATATATATATGTGTGTGTGTGTGTGTGTGTGTGTGTGTGTGTGTGTGTGTGTGTATGTGAAGGATAAATGTTGTTACCAAAAGTTATGTCCACCGGAACGTTGATCAGAGTATTGTATAAATGTCTGAAGCTGATTGGTCAAGAGCTTTTCGAGATTTTCGGTACAACGTTTCTCCTTCATTTATTAATGGATGTATACTTATATATTTTAACCTATATCCTCCGAATGGTGATTAGAGTTCAGAGTAACATCTGAGTAAATCGGTCAAGCACTTTTCGAAAATTTTGGTAACAACGTTAAACGACAACTTGTCTTTATGTGGTAGTATAGATTATTATTGTTTTTTGTCTTAATTGCATTAAGCAGTAAGCTTAAGACGGTAAAAACGATAATAACTGAATAATGTTCCCATTTAGGTGTGCAATTTGTTTCTCTAGTAAAGCGACACTTTTAGATATTTTATTTTGTTTTGGGTCGCTCACTGAGAAATAAACGGTTACTGTTAGAGTACTGTTCTTTCCCCTGGTACATTTGCACGTAATGGCCTTTCACGTTTCAATGGTGCTGTAGCGTCGCCTCTGTCATCTAGCTTACGTCACGATAGTATAGAATGTATGACTGGACAACGTATACTCAGTTAACAAATCAACCACACATTTTGAGTCGCTACTCGACACCCTCACCAATATTTATATATAAAACACCTTGTTTCCATATTACAGCTCACTTTCTCCAACTCATCAATCATGGGAAACACAAGAACAGAACGTTAGAATCATGGCAAAAATGCACGCTTGGTGGTGTCTGGTTCCCTTGAGCACCGCCGGTCTTTTATGTGTCCCTGTTGCCATGTGACGTACGTCGTTGCTTGTGTATAGTATCATCAACTGTTCCAGCGATCAGTACAACCCTTGTACACACACACGGGCTACTTCGTAGAGTTCATCACAGACTTCGCTCGTGCAATGGCAGTGTACACAAAAACAGAGAGAGCAGATGGTCATTTGACGTGTGGATTAGCTGAAGGCATTGGCTCTCGCGTTCAACGTTTGTACCGGGGAGAGATTTCCAGCACAAAGGTGCCCCGATAGCAAAACGTTTGAAGCCACTGATCGTCGCCTTAGAGAACATGGGGCATTTAAGCCTGACACTCGCGACCGAGGAAGGCTTAGGACACCGCAACGGGAGGTGGCAATTCTTCATGCAGTTGACGACGACCCTAGTGTCGGTACAAGACGTGTAGCTGCAACACTGAAAGTTGACCACATGACTGTCTGGCGAGTGTTACACGTGGACCAGCTGTATTTACAGCATGTCCAGGCACTGTCAGCAGCTGATTTTCCTGCGGGTACTCTTCTGCAAATGGTTTATTCTACAAAGAGTCAACCCTAATTATTGTGCAACGGCGCTGTTCACAGATGAAGCGTGGTTTCAGCGAGGATTGTAATGTTTACAATCGGCATGTACGGGCAGACGTCAGTCCTCACGCAACTGTTGAAGCAAGTCATCAACAAAGATTGCCTGTCAATGTTTGGGCCGGCATTATTGGTGACTGACAGGGCCTCACTTCCTTCCACCTAGGCTCAACGGACAATGTTTCCATAATTTGGAAGATGATGTTCTATCTCACCTGTCAGCAGATGTGCCTTTAGTTGTGCGACAAAACGCGGTCTTCATGCACGATGGAGCAACTCCTCATTTTATTGTTAATGTCCGTCGGCTTCTAAAGAACAGATTCGGTGACAGACGGATAGATAGAGATACAATGTAAGCTTTCACGGCCGGTATTGTCTTCACTTAAAACTTCCGGGCTCATAGGCCGTGGTTGAAGTATAAGAATGACAAATCGACTGGTGAAAGCGTCTTCATTTGGCTCCGACGATAAGAAGCTGCTTTGTAAAACAGAAGCGTACCCACCTAGACTTTATAGCTTACCAAAATTCATAAACCTGGGATTCCGTTGAGGCCAATTGTCAGCGCTATAGGCGGACCAACACACAAGTTAGCTAGATACCTTGCCTCAATGCTGCAGGCTTATGTTGGTAGGACGGACAGTCATATTAAAAATTCAGCTCATTTCATTGACAAGTTAAAGGAAACGAGCGTGGGCCCGGAGGATATCCTCGTCAGTTTTGACGTTGTGTCGTTATTTCAAAAATGGCTCTGAGCACTATGGGACTTAACAGCTATGGTCATCAGTCCCCTAGAACTTAGAACTACTTAAACCTAACTAACCTAAGGACAGCACACAACACCCAGCCATCACGAGGCAGAGAAAATCCCTGACCCCGCCGGGAATCGAACCCGGGAACCCGGGAGTGGGAAGCGAGAACGCTACCGCACGACCACGAGATGCGGGCATGTGTCGTTATTTACCATGATTCCGGTAAACGAAGCTATCTTATGCATAGCGGATATTTTTCCTACCGATATTGTGGCATTATTCCGACACTGCCTCACCACAACCTACTTTCAGTACAATAATGACTTTTATGAACAGATTGACGGGATGGCTATCGGCAGTCCTCTCAGTCCTGCTGTGGCTAACTTATTTATGGAGACTTTTGAACAACGGGCGTTGCAGACTGCCAGTAAGAGACCAGTCAGATGGTATCGTTACGTCGATGACACGTTCGTAGTATGGACACACGGAGCAGAAGAGTTGGATGCCTTCCTGACACATTTAAACAGCATTAATCCGAAAATCCAATTCACTATGTAGACGGAAAGTAATGGGCAATTGAACTTCCTGGATGTGTCTGTGATTAAACGACGTGACGGAACGTCGGGCCATAAGGTGCATAGAAAGCCCACACATACTGATATCTACACAAAGAATCAAACCACCACCCTCGACAAAAAAGAGGTGTAATGAAAACTTTGGTAGACAGGGCGTACAAAATTTCTGAACCTGTTTATTTAAAAGATGAGATTGAACATCTACGGTCAACTTTCGTGAAGAATGTCTATTCTAGCAAGGATATAGATCGAGCACTTCGCTCTAGGCAGAGAATCAGGAGTAACGACGAACAACAGTCGTCCAAAGGCAAAGTTTTTTTTCCGTTCATTAGTAAGGTCACAGACCGCATTGGGAAAGTTTTAGGCAAGTATGGGGTGGAAACTATTTTCAGACCCACCAGGAAAATAAAAGAATTTTTACGGTTGGCAAAGGATGCACGAGACCCTTTGGCTACACCGGGGGTACATAAAATTCCTTGCAGTTGTGGACAGGTTTACATCGGTACCACAAAGAGAAGTGTGAACACCCGTCTTGTTGAACATATGAGGAATTGCCGCCTGGGTCACACGGATAAATCGGCCGTAGCGGAACATGTTTACCAGGAAGGTGATCATGAAATAAAATTCAGCGAGACGAGCGTCATATCGAAAACCTCGCATAATTATGCACGCTTGTATAGAGAGGCTATCGAGATTGATAAACATCGTAATAACTTTAACAGGAAAGACGAAGGTGTTAAACTGGATAAAATTTGGATGTCAGCGTTGCACCGCAAGCGTGACGATCGATTACTTTCAATCGAGAATGTTGGCATTACCAGAGACAATCTCATAGCCGACGCCACGTGATCGACTGTGGCACCCTCTATACTGCCTATATAATCAGCGCTTCCTCGAGTTCTCTTCGCAGTTCGCCGCTTTACCTCCGAGGATGTCTCCCGCAGTCGGAGACGAAACGTCAGGAGAGAGTTTTATACTTCGACCACGGCCTATCAGCCCGGAAGTTTTAAGTGAAGATAGAGATAGACCAATTACCCGGCCTCCAGGCTCTCCGAACCTAAATCCACTGGACTTTTATTTGTGGGGGGCCTTTGAAAGCTCTTGTGTATGGAACCCCAGTGCAATATGTTCAGGGACTCCGTGCCCGTGTCATGGAGGCTGTGGAACCATACGCAATACTCCAGAGATACATCAGCGTATCCGAGATTCTCTACAACGGCTGATTGATGAATGTATCAATGCCCCGGAGGGCATATCGAACATCTGCCATGAGAAAGAGTTGTGTGTGGTATGCTGGTGAGTTTTTCCCATGATTAATGAGTTGGAGAAAATGAGTAACATGGATATAAAGCGTTTGCAGGCCCATGTACATATTATATAATTTCTTCTTCTACGTGCAAGGAATTTGTCCTGCAATTTGTGCCGTACATTTTGTTGCACTCGACAATTCTAAGGTAGGGAAGAAAACTGTTTCCCACGACTTAAAACCTTACAGTAAACATTGCATTTCATTTATATTGATTAGCTACAGCAAACAATATAAAACAAAAACACTCGCTAGATATACGTAAGTTAAACTACGATGCCCAGTACCCCTAGCCATTTCATTGCTTTATCTATAATTTCATGGCTCCTTTCTATCTTCGTACTGCCGTTTTGAAGGAATGGAAATTCAAATGAAGACTGAGCGCATAGACAGTCTTCCAGTCAAAAACCTTCTCTTGCTCGAACACAGTTCTACAGACGACAGTTAAAAGTACGATTTTCGTGTTTCGCTAGATCGGACTAAAACATCCCTTAGATTTGCACCACAATTCGGCCGTGGTGAAATCAGCTTTATAGCAGTAGAAGCTTCTGTGCATGTACTTTACGAGTACAGATTTCTGTGGTAGTAAACCATGGACTGAGGAAAATCTGGAAAAGAAGAAAAGCATAGCGTTTCTACATCTACATTATACATCTACATTTATACTCCGCAAGCCACCCAACGGTGTGTGGCGGAGGGCACTTTACGCGCCACTGTCATTATCTCCCTTTCCTGTTCCAGTCGCGTATGGTTCGCGGGAAGAACGACTGTCTGAAAGCCTCTGTGCGCGCTCTAATCTCTCTAATTTTACATTCGTGATCTCCTCGGGAGGTATAAGTAGGGGGAAGCAATATATTCGATACCTCATCCAGAAACGCACCCTCTCGAAACCTGGCGAGCAAGCTACACCGCGATGCAGAGCGCCTCTCTTGCAGAGTCTGCCACTTGAGTTTGTTAAACATCTCCGTAACGCTATCACGGTTACCAAATAACCCTGTGACGAAACGCGCCGCTCTTCTTTGGATCTTCTCTATCTCCTCCGTCAACCCGATCTGGTACGGATCCCACACTGATGAGCAATACTCAAGTATAGGTCGAACGAGTGTTTTGTAAGCCACCTCCTTTGTTGATGGACTACATTTTCGAAGGACTCTCCCAATGAATCTCAACCTGGTACCCGCCTTACCAACAATTAATTTTATATGATCATTCCACTTCAAATCGTTCCGCACGAATACTCCCAGATATTTTACAGAAGTAACTGCTACCAGTGTTTGTTCTGCTATCATATAATCATACAATAAAGGATCCTTCTTTCTATGTATTCGCAATACATTACATTTGTCTATATTAAGGGTCAGTTGCCACACCCTGCACCAAGTGCCTATCCGCTGCAGATCTTCCTGCATTTCGCTACAATTTTCTAATGCTGCAACTTCTCTGTATACTACAGCATCATCCGCGAAAAGCCGCATGGAACTTCCGACACTATCTACTAGGTCATTTATATATATTGTGAAAAGCAATGGTCCCATAACACTCCCCTGTGGCACGCCAGAGGTTACTTTAATGTCTGTAGACGTCTCTCCGTTGATAACAACATGCTGTGTTCTGTTTGCTAAAAACTCTTCAATCCAGCCACACAGCTGGTCTGATACTCCGTAGGCTCTTACTTTGTTTATCAGGCGACAGTGCGGAACTGTATCGAACGCCTTCCGGAAGTCAAGAAAAATAGCATCTACCTGGGAGCCTGTATCTAATATTTTCTGGGTCTCATGAACAAATAAAGCGAGTTGGGTTTCACACGATCGCTGTTTCCGGAATCCATGTTGATTCCTACATAGTAGATTCTGAGTTTCCAAAAACGACATGATACTCGAGCAAAAGACATGTTCTAAAATTCTACAACAGATCGACGTCAGAGATATAGGTCTACAGTTTTGCGCATCTGCTCGACGATCCTTCTAGAAGACTGGGACTACCTGTGCTCTTTTCCAATCATTTGGAACCTTCTGTTCCTCTAGAGACTTGCGGTACACGGCTGTTAGAAGGGGGGCAAGTTCTTTCGCGTACTCTGTGTAGAATCGAATTGGTATCCCGTCAGGTCCAGTGGACTTTCCTCTGTTGAGTGATTCCAGTTGCTTTTCTATTCCTTGGACACTTATTTCAATGTCAGCCATTTTTTCGTTGGTGCGAGGATTTAGAGAAGGAACTGCAGTGCGGTCTTCCTCTGTGAAACAGCTTTGGAAAAAGGTGTTTAGTATTTCAGCTTTACGCTTGTCATCCTCTGTTTCAATGCCATCATCATCCCGGAGTGTCTGGACATGATGTTTCGAGCCACTTACTGATTTAACGTAAGACCAGAACTTCCTAGGATTTTCTGTCAAGTCGGTACCTAGTATTTTACTTTCGAATTCACTGAACGCTTCACGCATAGCCCTCCTTACGCTAACTTTGACATCGTTTAGCTTCTGTTTGTCTGAGAGGTTTTGGCTGCGTTTAAACTTGGAGTGAAGCTCTCTTTGCTTTCGCAGTAGTTTCCTAACTTTGTTGTTGTACCACGGTGGGTTTTTCCCGTCCCTCACAGTTTTACTCGGCACGTACCTGTCTAAAACGCATTTTACGATTGCCTTGAACTTTTTCCATAAACACTCAACATTGTCAGTGTCGGAACAGAAATTTTCGTTTTGATCTGTTAGGTAGTCTGAAATCTGCCTTCTATTACTCTTGCTAAACAGATAAACCTTCCGCCCTTTTTTTACATTCCTATTAACTTCCATATTCAGGGATGCTGCAATGGCCTTATGATCACTGATTCCCTGTTCTGCACTTACAGAGTCAAAAGTTCGGGTCTGTTTGTTATCAGTAGGTCCAAGATGTTATCTCCACGAGTCGGTTCTCTGTTTAATTGCTCGAGGTAATTTTCGGATAGTGCACTCAGTATAATGTCACTCGATGCTCTGTCCCTACCACCCGTCCTAAACATCTGAGTGTCCCAGTCTATATCTGGTAAATTGAAATCTCCACCTAAGACCATAACGTGCTGAGAAAATTTATGTGAAATGTATTCCAAATTTTCTCTCAGTTGTTCTGCCACTAATGCTGCTGAGTCGGGGGGGTCGGTAAAAGGAGCCAATTATTAACCTAGCTCGGTTGTTGAGTGTAACCTCCACCCATAATAATTCACAGGAACTATCCACTACTACTTCACTACAGGATAAACTACTACTAACAGCGACGAACACTCCACCACCGGTTGCATGCAATCTATCCTTTCTAAACACCGTCTGTGCCTTTGTAAAAATTTCGGCAGAATTTATCTCTGGCTTCAGCCAGCTTTCTGTACCTATAACGATTTCAGCTTCGGTGCTTTCTATCAGTGCTTGAAGTTCCGGTACTTTACCAACGCAGCTTCGACAGTTTACAATTACAATACCGATTGCTGCTTGGTCCCCGCATGTCCTGACTTTGCCCCACACCCGTTGAGGCTGTCGCCCTTTCTGCACTTGCCCGAGGCCATCTAACCTAAAAAACCGCCCAGCCCACGCCACACAACCCCTGCTACCCGTGTAGCCGCTTGTTGCGTGTAGTGGACTCCTGACCTATCCAGCGGAACCCGAAACCCCACCACCCTATGGCGCAAGTCGAGGAATCTGCAGCCCACATGGTCGCAGAACCGTCTCAGCCTCTGATTCAGACCCTCCACTCGGCTCTGTACCAAAGGTCCGCAGTCAGTCCTGTCGACGATGCTGCAGATGGTGAGCTCTGCTTTCATCCAGCTAGCGAGACTGGCAGTCTTCACCAAATCAGATAGCCGCCGGAAGCCAGAGAGGATTTCCTCCGATCCATAGCGACACACATCATTGGTGCCGACATGAGCGACCACCTGCAGATGGGTGCACCCTGTACCCTTCATGGCATCCGGAAGGACCCTTTCCACATCTGGAATGACTCCCCCCGGTATGCACACGGAGTGCACTTTGGTTTTCTTCCCCTCCCTTGCTGCCATATCCCTAAGGGGCCCCATTACGCGCCTGACGTTGGAGCTCCCAACTACCAGTAAGCCCACCCTCTGCGACTGCCCGGATCTTGCAGACTGAGGGGCAACCTGTGGAACAGGACAAGCAGCCATGTCAGGCTGAAGATCAGTATCAGCCTGAGACAGAGCCTGAAACCGGTTCGTCAGACAAACTGGAGAGGCCTTCCGTTCAGCCCTCCGGAATGTCTTTCGCCCCCTACCACACCTTGAGACGACCTCCCACTCTACCACAGGTGAGGGATCAGCCTCAATGCGGGCAGTATCCCGGGCAACCACAGTCGTAGTCCGATCGGGGGATGCGTGGGACGAACTGGCCGTCCCCGACAAACCCCCATCCGGACCCCCACAGTGATGCCCATTGGCAACAGCCTCAAGCTGTGTGACCGAAGCCAACACTGCCTGAAGCTGGGAGCGAAGGGATGCCAACTCAGCCTGCATCCGAACACAGCAGTTGCAGTCCCTATCCATGCTAAAAACTGTTGTGCAAAGAACGTCTGAACTAATCTACAGAGAGCGCAAACAAAACGACACAAAATTGAAACGGTTATTAAAATACAAGATTGCCTAGTAAATGCAGTACTGCTGCCACTTGTGCACTGCTGACACACTGCTCGGCGGCGGAAGGAGACTAGGCGATTTAACACTATTCGAGTACTAAAACGTGATGCTACAACTCTCAAATACTATGATACGCCCGAAATTTATGAATTAAACAATGCAAGTACCAAAAACACGCAAAGAAATTAAGAATTAAACTATGTAACAAATGAGTGAGCTAGGAGTATACGACTTGCTGCTGCAGCTGCTTATCCAACGACGGCAGGGAGCACACTGACTGTGACCAACCGACACTGGCCGTTCAAAACAAAAACAGATGACAGACGACTACGCGAATTTACTCTATTCAGGTACTAAAACGCGATGCTACAACTCTCAAATACTATAATACGCCCGAAATTTATGAATTAAACAATGCAAGTACCAAAAACACGCAAAGAAATTAAGAATTAAACTATGTAACAAATGAGTGAGCTAGGAGTATACGACTTGCTGCTGCAGCTGCTTATCCAACGGCGGCAGGGAGCACACTGAGACTGAGGAGAGAGTTTTATACTTCGACCACGGCCTATCAGCCCGGAAGTTTTAAGTGAAGATAGAGATAGACCAATTACCCGGCCTCCAGGCTCTCCGGACCTAAATCCACTGGACTTTTATTTGTGGGGGGCCTTTGAAAGCTCTTGTGTATGGAACCCCAGTGCAATATGTTCAGGGACTCCGTGCCCGTGTCATGGAGGCTGTGGAACCATACGCAATACTCCAGAGATACATCAGCGTATCCGAGATTCTCTACAACGGCTGATTGATGAATGTATCAATGCCCCGGAGGGCATATCGAACATCTGCCATGAGAAAGAGTTGTGTGTGGTATGCTGGTGAGTTTTTCCCATGATTAATGAGTTGGAGAAAATGAGTAACATGGATATAAAGCGTTTGCAGGCCCATGTACATATTATATAATTTCTTCTTCTACGTGCAAGGAATTTGTCCTGCAATTTGTGCCGTACATTTTGTTGCACTCGACAATTCTAAGGTAGGGAAGAAAACTGTTTCCCACGACTTAAAACCTTACAGTAAACATTGCATTTCATTTATATTGATTAGCTATAGCAAACAATATAAAACAAAAACACTCGCTAGATATACGTAAGTTAAACTACGATGCCCAGTACCCCTAACCATTTCATTGCTTTACCTATAATTTCATGGCTCCTTTCTATCTTCGTACTGCCGTTTTGAAGGAATGGAAATTCAAATGAAGACTGAGCGCATAGACTGTCTTCCAGTCAAAAACCTTCTCTTGCTCGAACACAGTTCTACAGACGACAGTTAAAAGTACGATTTTCGTGTTTCGCTAGATCGGACTAAAACATCCCTTAGATTTGCACCACAATTCGGCCGTGGTGAAATCAGCTTTATAGCAGTAGAAGCTTCTGCGCATGTACTTTACGAGTACAGATTTCTGTGGTAGTAAACCATGGACTGAGGAAAATCTGGAAAAGAAGAAAAGCATAGCGTTTGAGATGTGACCCTGTAGAAGGATGTTGAAAATTAAGTCAACTGATAAAATAAGAAAGAAGCAGGTTCTCCATAGAATCGGCAAAGAAAGGAACATACGAAAAACACTGAAATAGCACGGACAGGATGATAAGATGTATGTTAAGATACACTATCTTATCAAAAATATCCAAAACATACGTTTTTGATGTTAGATGCATTGTGCTGCCACCTACTGTCAGGTACTCCATATCAACGACCTCAGTTGTCATTAGACATCGGGAGAGAGCAGAATGGGACACTCCGCGGAACTCACGGACTTCGAACATAGTCAGGTGATTGGGTATCACTTGTGTCACTCTTTCCGTGAAGTGGAAACGTGAAGGGACACGCACAGCACAAAAGCGTTCGGGCTGACGTCGTCTGTTGCTGACAGAGACCACCGACAGTTGAAGAGGGTCGTAATGTGCAATAGACAGACATCTGTCCAGACCATCACACAGGAATTCCAGGGTTGCATCAGGATGCACTGCAAATACTATGACATTTAAGCGGGAGGTGAGAAAACTTGGATTTCATGGTCGAGTGGCTGCTCATTAGCCACACATCACACCGGTAAATGCCAAACGACCCCTCGCCTGGTGTAAGGAGTGTAAACGTTGGACGAATGAACAGTGGAAAAACGGTCTGGATTGACGAATCACGGTACACAATGTGGCGATCCGATGGAGGGGTGTGGGTATGGCGAATGCCCGGTGAACGTCATCTGCCAGCGTGTGTAGTGCCAACAGTAAAATTTGAAGGCGGTGGTGTTATGGTGTGGTCGTGTTTTTCATGGAGGGGGCTTGCACCCCCTTGTTGTTTTGCGTGACACTAGCACAGCATAGGCCTATATTGATGTTTTAAGCACCTTCTTGCTTCCCACTGCTGAAGAGGAATTCGGGGATGGCGATTGCGTCTTTCAACATGATTGAGCATTTGTTCATAATGTACGGCCTGTGGCGGAGTGGTTACACGACAATAACATCACTGTAATGGACTGAACTGCACAGAGTCCTGACCTGAATCCTGTAGTACACCTTCGGGATGTTTTGGAAAGCCGACTTCGTGCCAGGCCTCACCGACCGACATCGATACCCCTCCTCAGTGCAGCGCCCGTGAAGAATGGGCTGCCATTCCCCTAGAAATCTTCCAGCACTTGATTGAACGTATGCCTGCGAGAGTGGAAGCTGTCATCAAGGTTAAGGGTGGGCCAATACCATACTGAATTCCAGCATTACCGATGGAGGGCGCCACGAACTTGGAAGTCATTTTCAGCCAGGTGTCCGGGTACATTTGATAACGTAGTGTAGGAATTGCTTCAGTGGTACTAGAGGGAGCTATGTAGGGTGAAAACTGCAAGGGAAGGCGGAGGCTGGAATATATCCATCAAAGACAGAAAACCGTGCCGGGAGGCATCAGACCGGTCAGAAGATTGAAAAAACAAACATAATAGTTAAAGTCTTACGCATACACGTACGAAAATCACGTTCGTTATGCAAAAGAAACGTTATTCTTTCATGGATTACGATTTGTAAATCTTAGGAAACTCCTTCACCATACTGACACAAATCACAAGCACAGTAAGAAAAATTTCGTATGTGTAGCAGACGATGGTGGTACGGAGTCCAATGACAAATAATATATTAGCTGCTCTTAGCGCGTTCTCGGATGAAATTGTTTTCAATTGTATTTATTTCTACCGTCGTTCCTCAAAGTATTTTCAGTTGAATCGGTTTTTAGCGTTTTTCCTTTTTTTTTCTTTGCGTCAAAATCCTTAATTATTCCACAGCCAAACAGACACTAATCATTCTTACCTTCAAAGCACAAGTGATTCACTCTTAGACAAAAAAGAATAGTTGTCTTTGCTTATTTTTTTACCATATTACTATTTTTCTTTTCATTTATAAGTAAAATAAAAGATTAAAGGATTTCTCGTCTATTACATCTTCATCTACATTTATACTCCGCAAGCCAACCAACGGTATGTGGCGGAGGGCACTTTACGTGCCACTGTCATTACCTCCCTTTCCTGTTCCAGTCGCGTATGGCTCGCGGGTAGAACGACTGACGGAAAGCCTCCGTGCGCGCTCGAATCTCTCTAATTTTACATTCGTGATCTCCTCGAGAGGTATAAGTAGGGGGAAGCAATATATTCGATAACTCATCCAGAATCGCACCTCCTGGAAACCTGGACAACAAGCTACACCGTGATGCAGAACACCTTTCTTGCAGAGTCTGCCACTTGAGTTTGCTAAACATCTCCGTAATGCTATCACGCTTACCAAATAACCCTGTGACGAAACGCGCCGCTCTTCTTTGGATCTTCTCTATCTCCTCCGTCAACCCGATCTGGTACGGATCCCACACTGATGAGCAATACTCAAGTATAGGTCGAAAGAGTGTTTTGTAAGCCACCTCTTTTGTTGATGGACTACATTTTCCAAGGACTCTCCCAATGAATCTCAACCTGGTACCCGCCTTACCAACAATTAATTTTATATGATCATTCCACTTCAAATCGTTCCGCACGCATACTCCCAGATATTTTACAGAAGTAACTGCTACCAGTGTTTGTTCTGCTATCATATAATCACACAATAAAGGATCCTTATTTCTATGTATTCGCAATTGATTACATTTGTCTATGTTAAGGGTCAGTTGCCACTCCCTGCACCAAGTGCCTATCCGCTGCAGATCTTCCTGCATTTCGCTGCAATTTTCTAATGCTGCAACTTCTCTGTATACTACAGCATCATCCGACACTATCTACTAGGTCATATATATATATTGTGAAAAGCAATGGTCCCATAACACTCCCCTGTGGCACGCCAGAAGTTACTTTAACGACTGTAGACGTCTCTCCATTGAGAACAACATGCTGTGTTCTGTTTGCTAAAAACTCTTCAATCCAGCCACACAGCTGGTCTGATATTCCATAGGCTCTTACTTTGTTTATCAGGCGACAGTGCGGAACTGTATCGAACGCCTTCCGGAAGTGAAGGAAAATGACATCTAACTGGGAGACTGTATCTAATATTTTCTGGGTCTCATGAAAAAATAAAGCGAGTTGGGTCTCACACGATCGCTGTTTCCGGAATCCATGTTGATTCCTACAGAGTAGATTCTGGGTTTCCAGAAATGACATGATACGCGAGCAAAAAACATGTACTAAAATTCTACAACAGATCGATGTCAGATATATAGGCCTATAGTTTTGCGCATCTGCTCGACTACCCTTCTTGAAAACTGGAACTACCTGTGCTTTTTTCCAATCATTTGGAACCTTCCGTTCCGCTAGAGACTTGCGGTACATATCAACATTAATAACAAAATTTTCAAGTACGGTCTTACTCAGACTGTATTACTCTATACTTATCACGTGCATCATTACAGTTTTTTCATTAAGATTTTTGAAATTAATGGAAAGGGAACTCACAATAAATACATAATTTCAATTAAAACTTCAATTAAACGAAAACTAGAAGCGAAGAGTGATAGCTCTTTTTGAACCGTTTCCCTTCACTGTTCACCCTGAATGTTCTCCTGATTTATTTCCCATTTTGGTGCCCTCCAGTCCTTATGCTGCTGTTTATTTCTACTTCAGCTTCCTTCTTTCCATTTCTTTTCGTTCTTTCTTTTTTTCTTTTGTCACAAAATTGCGCCCCGTCGGAAACGGCGTCCATGGCAGGTTGGCAGTACGCCGCTTTCCCTGTGCCTCCAGTACCGTCCTTCAGTCCTACGTCTTGTACCTGAAGCTTAAGCGCTCGCGCAGCTTCGACAGACAAAGATATAACAGTAACTTAACAACTTTGACGTTCCCAGAATGTCAGAAGATCTAACGTTTCTCAGTCGCCACTAGATGTGAGCTTACGTTGAAAGGTGTTGTCCTATTGTAATAGAAACTTAGTACAAACGAGTGTTAAATAAATTAACTGACACCAACATTGATAACAAAATTTTCAAGTACGGTCTTTTTATCGACACTACACAACAGCTGTAGGCAGTTAATATATCCGAATGAAATTTCGTCGATTAAGATGGTAGAGACTTGTCTCTTACAATATGTCTGTATTAATTCTTATTAATTCTTGCTGTTCCATTCGACTTTTAGGAGCCTTGCTTTTCCTCCTAGCGGATTCTGCTCGTTAACTTCCGGTTTTCTCTTGGCTTTTGTAAAACGGACCCCGTCCGCTAGCTGTTTGCAATGGCCGCGGCCACTTCTCGCTTCCGCACGCTTTTGTGTGCGCCGTTCCCTGCTTTTAGCTCGGAGAGGCTTTCGATTGTGCTCCTGGACGATGGCTATCTCACTTTAACGGTCTGTGGCTTGACTTCCATGGTCTCGAGTGTTTGCTGTAGAATGACATCAAAATGCTTAGAAACGGAGCAGGCTCCGGCAAAAGATCGGACAAACCAACATCTGCCAGAAAAGACTACTTGGTGCTCTTGCTGTTGAATATGGCTCAGTCCACATAGCCAGTAAATAATACAAAACACATTTGAAGAAAATGAAATAATTTGATGATTCATGTAACGGAACGGCAGATTTAAATTTCGACTTCGCTGCTGTCCTTTCAACAGTCTTTACACAAATTGATCAGCATGGAAAAGTAGAGTTAATCATGAATGCAGTCTTCAAATCATGAAAAATCAGATTTCAGAACGAATATTTTAAAAGAGGTAAAGTAAGTTTACAAAATCCCTACGTCTGGTACTGGCAACAGAGTTCTTTATCTAACGGGCGATCAAAAAGTTTCCATTTAACACTGTATAATCCAGAATCGGCATGTCAATCAAACAAAAACGCCGTGAGTATTGAGGCAAACATCCCACTGACGCAACAGGTTGAAGATACCGTTTTTTAAAACACCGTGTCTTTCTGCATGAAGAAGTCAGTAACTGCCTGCTGCACGTCCTCAGCCGACGCGAATCATTGACTCTTCAAGCCTTTTTGTAAGGAAACGAAGGAGTGATAATCGCATGGGAAGAAAACTATAGGGCGGGTGCTCGACTGTTTCCCGTTTGAAATGGCCGTAACTTCTGCGTTACGACATTTGCTATATGCGGACGTGCGTCATCATGAACCAGCAGCACCCTTTAGCGCAGCATTCTACAACGGTGGTTCCCGACAGGCATGCTGCTGCGATAGACGTCTACCGGTATTTTTACTTCGGTAGCAAAGCAAAGAATAACAGCACGTTTGTCCTGTTTGATCGCATTTGGTAATAACGTCCGCATGGTTCACATTTCCGCATTTACCGCACGTACGTCGGGAAGACACGAATGCTACACTAATGCCTTGCCCCAGGTTGGTGCTTACATACTCGCATCGGATTCGCGCTATGTTGCATATACTGTGCAGCAACGCCCTGAAACGGGAGCAATGCACTAGATTTGACGTGTTTTTTTACAAGTAATGGGTGACATTTTTCTTAAACTGTTGGCTTTACGACTCTTTGAGTATGAATTTTCTTAAATATTACGGTATCGAAAACTGACATAGGGTCGGGAGAGCGGTGTGCTGACCACATACCCCTCCATATCCGCATCCAGTGACGCCTGTGAGCTGAGGATGACACGGAGGCCGGTCAGTAGCGTTGGGCCTTCATGGCCTGTTGAAGAGGAGTTTTAGTTTAGTTTTCTTAAATGTGTTCTGATCTCTCGGTTATCTTTTTTGTTTACTTTTATTTATTTTTTGAGAATGGTTACCGCTTTTTGTGAATGTTCAAATGACTCGGAGCACTATGGGACTTAACAGCTGTGGTCATCAGTCCCCTAGAACTTAGAACTACTTAAACCTAGCTAACCTAAGGACAGCACACACATCCATGCCCGAGGCAGAATTCGAACCTGCGACCGTAGCAGTCGCGCGGTTCCGGACTGCGCGCCTAGAACCGTTTTGTGAATGTACGTTCCATAGTATGTACTTCACGAGTGTCACGGAAGGAGGGAAACTAACAGAGAACCATGACGTTATTTAAGAGACTCGCTGTACTGAAACTGTTAGATTGTTCTGTCATACCATAAATCTTACATTTGCGAAATGAGATGGAAATGATAAATCTGCTGGTCGCTCTACTAACGACGTCCCCATGACCTAGAATGCGAGGTATATAATCCATCTGTAGCCTACTGCATTTTTTCATGCACCAAAATTTGTACGTTGTCACTACCACAGTTCTGTGAGTGATATTTACGGAATTGCTAGCGACATTACTTAGAGATTTCTAAGTCATTAAGTAACAATAATGCTTTGATTTTGTCACAGAGACTTAGGAAATAACTGTCAAATATAAATCCAAACTATTTGAGCATATTTCTTCTGAAATAGGGCTCTAATGTACACTATAGTACAAGTTTTTATAAAATGGCAAACGAAATGGCACAGGCGTGCATGTAAATCTCTAAACTTCTTGCAGTTATCTTTCCACTTCTCTAACACAAAATTTATGCTAGGCCACTGTGTGAGCGTAGGTCCAGGAGGAAATTTAGAAATTCACGTCCACTGCTTACGCCATTTCATTTGACATTGCCTAATAAGTTCTACTCGAGGTGTCATTTCGGTTAGCCTCTGGTATGGAACAAAGATTACCCGTGGTGTAGGACACCCTGCCTCCGGCAATGGCGAGGCGCGCACGCCTCTCTTGCGTCTCGCCTGTTGTGCTGCCTGCGAGCGAGCGCGGGTTTGTTTACGTCCGCGTAGTGGCTTGTATCAGAGTCCAGAGTCCGACTTCATCGACCGTCATGGCGTATTTTTACTACCGCCAAGCCACAATTAATTAACTTTTCTTTTGTTTCACGAACGGCAGAAGCCGTATGAAGTAGAATGTTTTATACGGCTTGAAATGCGTCTCCTGCCACAAGATGTTCTCGGAATTCAATAGCCGGCCGGAGTGGCCGTGCGGTTCTGGGCGTACAGTCTGGAGCCGAGCGACCGCTGCGGTTGCAGGTTCGAATCCTGCCTCGGGTATGGACGTGTGTGATGTCCTTAGGTTAGTTACGTTTAATTAGTTCTAAGTTCTAGGCGACTGATGACCTCAGCAGTTAAGTCGCATAGTGCTCAGAGCTATTTGAACCTTTTGAACCATTCGGAATTCAATTTTCGATCCTCAGTGCTACTGTGTACATTAAGCTGGCAGAATGACGAGCTGTGCGGCGCCCTGCTGAGGATCTAAAGTTCCGATACTCTGATGAACATGTAAGGTACAAAAATGGTTCAAATGGCTCTGAGCACTTTGGGCCTTAACTGCTGAGGTCATCAGTCCCCTAGAACTTAAAAGTACTTAAACCTAACTAACCTAAGGACATCACACACTGAAAGGTCTCTGTTGGATTCCTTTCATGTTAATTTCTTAAATCTGTTGTCATTTACGGCATAAATTCCTATTCTAAATTTACTGTGGCGTTTCTGACTATCTGGGAGGAGACTGAGTAGTGAAACGTGTTACTTTTACACATAAACAAGAACGATCTGTCACACTACCACACTTTAAAACACAGTTTATATGTAATTCATGTCACACAGTCTCATACGGAACCTACATCCGCTTTCTTTTATATACTGTATATGATAAGATACTGTCATCCTCCTTCCCTTCTGTGTGAGAGGATGAATGAGCAAATGTATTTCTAGTTGCATGCTTGAGGGTAGCAGACAAGCCTGTCTGCTAGAGGACAGAAGGACCAACGTCGGAACAGGTAGTTACGCTTTCTAAAAGCAAAGAGGTTTCTATCCTTAGTATGGTCCTGTCCGTCCGTTGTCATGTTGGTATAGGAAGCTGCCCCTCTGGCCACTTCCGTTTGTATTTGTGAGCCACCCCTCAGGAAGGGACCAAGGAGTCTGTCCGTGGCGAGCGTCTGAAGTGGTAAGATCTTCGGCTAAGCGCGTGTCTGCTAAGTCCGTAGGACAATGGATTTCTTAAGTTCAGCCTAACTGAAAATTTAATCACCTTTATTTCAGGTTTAGCTCTAAAATATCTAATGTTATCTTAAATTGCAACGCAGTGCAATTCTCGTGTGAAGTTCAGAATATATTCCGGTAGTTGCTTTGTCACTACTTGGTGAGTAAAGTGGAACCACGTGTTGATCAGTAACTCTAACTAAGTTCATCAATCTTAAATGCGAATGTGCGTGAGATTGTAACGTCTCGTCCTGACAATATTTTTCAATATATCATCTTTTCTTTATGTTCAACCCACGTGGGGTGTACTTTGTGAAACCAGTACCACGTGCTTATACAATTGTTTGACCCATCAGGTTAATAGTAAGACGATAGTAACCAGTTCGAGGTTTTTCTTTTGTAAATTGCTTTTCGATCTAATTTATTTTAATTATCAAAATTATTGTGGAGTTACACTCTTTGTGTAAACCAAGTTGACCACGTGAAGCATGTGGTGTAATCATCAAAGTAGCCCTCAGTTATTCTTTTCGGGAAGATTTCACAGAGAGGTTGGTATGAATTTAGTATACCCGTGTGTGGTAATTACATGACGGTCAGGATTGTGCTACGAACGTAACTTCTTTGGGTGAAAATTGAATCGGTTGGTTGTGGTTAATTTCGTCTTGCATATGTTTCAACGTTCTTCGTGTGTTATTTTATGAATGCAGTGTTGTATGCAGTCTCCCAATCTTGGCTCCATATTTGATGTGTTCCGTAAGATTACAGACTCACATTTTCCACGATCCTAAATAAGGCACCAGTTTATTTATGAATCATATTTAATATGCTGAAATTTCAATGATCAATGTTAAAATAAATTTCCAAATACAAACTGATTTATTTCTTTTTATTTAAATTCCATATTTATTATATATATATATCACCGGTTGTCGTATGACTATTAAAAGATTATAATTAATGTTAGTCTGGTTGGGAATTTGGTAAGCTAGACTGGATACCTGGTGAAACAGTTGCGCAGTAATGCAAGGTTACCTTCCCCAGACAGCTCACAGCTTTTAACCCGCTTTTATTAACGATCAGCACCGCTTTCACAGTAAATTAAAGCAACAACATTACAACACATCCATGCCCGAGGCAGGATTCGAACCTGCGACCGTAGCAGTCGCGCGGTTTCAGACTGTAGCGCCTAGAACCGCTCGGCCACGGCCGGCCGGCGGACATGTAAGGACTCTCGTCGTTGATCACTCTGTTTTTTACCTCAGAACATTGCGGGTTTTCGAACTCCCGTTTGAGGTACCGTCGGATGTTGTGGTGGTCGCCTTTAAACCTTACGGCACCGTGGTCAGTTACGTTGCTGGAACGTGGAAGACGCTCGAAACATAGTGTGTCCTTAACGGTGTCCATCAGATAAAAATTGAACTTCGGGAATATGTGCCACCGCGCGGGACTAGCCGAGCAGTCTGAGGCGCTGTAGTCATGGAATGTGCGGCTGGTCCCGGCGGAGGTTCGAGTCCTCCCTCGGGCATGGGTGTGTGTGTGTTTGTCCTTAGAATAATTTAGGTTAAGTTGTGTGTAAGATTAGGGACTGACGACCTTAGCAGTCAAGTCCCATACGACTTCACACACATTTGACCATTTTGAACATGTGCCTTCCTACTGGGTTATGCCGGCTGCAGGGCTGTCATGTACGATGGGCAGCCGCGCACTTGTTCAGGTTATATGTAGGAATCTCATGATCTTTTTGAAAGTCTCCGACGTAGACTGATTCTGAGGCCGATTGGAACGATTGGAAATGTCGCTTTTCCTTCGGCGCCCACTGTGTTACCTCTGTCTTACGTGTCTGCTGCACCGCTTCTGAATCAGTCGCGGTGGACGCTTTGCCTATCTCCCCTACACTCGTGCTTGAGGAAGTGCAAATGAGCGATGACCGTCAGCATGCACAAACGGTCTGTCCCGACCCCCAAGGTTGTTGATCGTGAGACCGTACCGACTTCCGACTTTCTGCCGTCAGGCCACATGTCGGATGATATCCGACACGGAACGAAATCATTCTCGCCACAGCTGCATTTGTGAACGGACCTTTACCCGTTCGAATCCCCTTCCTATGGCGATAGGATCGTAACGCTGAACTAGCATATTCCCCATTCTGATAATACAGCTTCAATAAAAGCACCTTTTCAGGTAACGTCAACATGCTGCGACTGCTGGCACATCTGATTCTCTCTCTCATTACAGCTCCTTTTATACACGATTGTCATTCGCAGTCACTGACGTTTTGCTCTCCAGCGCCATCTGTCGGACATTTTATGAACTTTGTTTTTTTTTTTTTGTTCCAATAAAACCGCACGTCATTCCAAGCATGTGTCTATTTATTCCTCTCTATCTACATTATTCCGTGATTTATTAAGTTTTCAAATTTATACTGACTTTTTGATCACCCGGTATATACTACGGGATTCGATTGTTCACTGCTCATTGTCAATACCATCACCGCTGCTGCTGTTATTGTTTTCACCATCAAGTGCTGGTTTTATAAGAAATGGTTCAAATGGCTCTGAGCACTATGGGATTTAACATCTGTGGTCATCAGTCCTCTAGAACTTAGAACTACTTAAACCTAACTAACCTAA